>NC_080022.1:53377000-53680000 GCF_030020395.1 Manis pentadactyla | reverse complement strand
AAACAAAATCTTGAGTATTCAAAGATGCACTTTACACCTTAGACATTTTATTTTTAAAATACCCGTATTTCTAACCCAAGCTTTTTTATGTATCAGATGTGGGATATAGATTTTGCCAACTGGAAAACCTTACAAGGCCTCCTGCAAAAAATAAATAAATAGTTTCCTCCATGTTGTGCTTGTTTTGACCCAGGCAAAAGTGGACCACCCTTCAATTTGAGCCTTGGTGAGTTGGCCAAATCAAAAAACTTAAAAACTGAGAGTCCTACAACCATTTGCCAAAATTCTACTATGCTCTACAACACACAACAGAAAGGACTAAAATTGTATCTCCCCATACTAATATACTTGAAAATACTTCTATTAATTTACAAGTCAATTTTTTAATTTTTTGTATTGAAATATAGTTGATACACAATATTATATTGGTTTCAAGTATACAACACAGAGATTCTAGTTATCTACATCATTAAATACTCATCCCAACTAGTGTAGTGACTATCTGTCAACAAGGAATATGTTACAAAATCATTGGATATGTTCTCTATGCTGTACTTTCATCCAGGTGACTAATTTATGATTGAGATTTTGTGCCCCTTTATCCCACACACCCACCCCATCCACGCACCCCCACCCCTCCCCCATGTTAACCACCACTCAGGTCTATGAGTCTACTTAGGTTTTGTTCATTCAGTTATGCTTTATTTCTAGATTCCACAAATGAATGAAATCATATGGTATTTGTCTTTCCCTGTCTGGCTTATTTCACTAAGCCTAATGCCCTCTATATCCATCCATGTTGTTTGAAATGGCAAGATTTCTTTCCTTTTTATGGCTGAATAATATTGTGCTGTATGTGTGTACCACCTCTTTATCCATTCATCTATTGATGGAAACTTAGGTTGCTTTCACACCTTGACTATTGTATAATGTGTCAATAAACATAGGGGTACATATATCTATTTGAGTGAAGGATTTTATTTTCTTTGGGTAAATATCTAGAAATGGAATTACTGGGTCATATGGTATTTCTATTTTTACTTATTTGAGGACCATCCATACTACTTTCCACAGTGGCTGCACCAATTTATATTTCACCAACAGTGTAGGAAGTTTCCCTTTTTTTCCACATTCTCACCAACAGATTAAAAAAGACATATGCACCCATATGTTTATTACAGCACTATGTACAATAGCCAAGATTCTTTCTCTTTTCCATAGAAGCCTTAATAACTGGTGTGAGGTGAAATTTCACTGTGGTTTTGATTTGCATTTCTCTGATGATTAGTGATGTGGAGCATCTTTTCATGTGCCTGTTGGCCATCTGTATGTCTTCTTTGGAGAAATGTCTGTTCAGGTCGTCTGCCCATTTTTTAATCGGATTACTTCTTTTTTTGGTGTTGAGGCATATGAGTTCTTTATATATTTGGATGTTAATCCCTTAGCAGATTAATCGTTTATGAATACATTCTCCCATGATGTAGGTAGCCTTTTTGTTCTGATGGTGCCCTTTGCTGCACAAAAGCTTTTTGGTTTGATGTAGTCCCACTTGTTCATTTTTTATTTTATTTCCCTTGCCTGAATAGATGTGTACAGAAAAAAATTGCTTATGCTTACATTCAAGAGAGTATTGTCTTTTTCTTCCAAAAGTTTCATGGTTTCATGTTTTACATTTAGGTCTTTAATTTCTTTTGTGTATGGAGTTAGACACTAATCCAGTTTCATTCTCTTTCATGACTGTCCAGTTTTCGCATAACCATTTATTGAAGAGACTGTCTTGTCTGATTGTATACTTATATTCATGATTCCTTTACCATATGTGAATTGAAAATACATGTGTAGGTTAATTTCTGGGCTCTCTATTCTGTTCCACTGATCTATACATTGGTTCTTGTGCTGTACCACACTGTTGGATTACTGTAGTTTTGTAGTATGGCTCGAAGACTGGGAGCACTAATACCCCAGCTTTGTTCTTTTTTCTGAGGATTGCTTTGGCTATTTAAGGTCTTCCATGGTTGTCTATGAATTTCACAAGTACCAGTTCTATTTCATTGAAAAGCGCTGTTAATATTTTGATAGGGATTGCACTGAATATGTAAATTGCTTTGAGTAGGATGACCATTTTGACAATATTAATCCTACCTATCCATGAGCATGGGATAGATTTCCATTTTTCAGTGTCTTCTTTAATTTCTCTCATGAGTGTCTTATAGTTTTCATAGTACAGGTTCTTCACCTCCTCAGTTAGGATCATTCCTAGGTATTTTATTCTTTTTGATGCCATTGTAAATGGAGTTGCTTTTTTTCTGATTTCTCTTTCTGCTAGTTCATTGTCAGCACACAGGAATACAGAGACTTCTGTATATGGATTTTCAACCCAGCAACTTTATGAATGCAATTTTTAGTTCTAATAATTTTCTGGTGGAGTCTATAGGGTTTTCTTTTTCTGTTTTTTTTTTTTTATTAAGGTACCATGATATACACTTTTTTTTTTCTTAGTATCATTAATGAACAATTACATGAGCAACATTATGGTTGCTAGACTCCCCACATTATCAAGTAACCACCACCTACCACATTAAAGTCACTGTCCATCAGAGTAGTAAGACGCTATAGAATCACTACTTGTCTTCTCTGTGCTACACTGCCCTCCCTGTGCCCCCCTCCACACCAGGTACAATAATCGCTATGCCCCTTTTCCCCCCTTATCCCTCCATTCCCACCCATCCTCCCCAGCCACTCTCCTTTTGGTAACTGTTACTCCATTCTTGGATTCTTGGAGTCTGCTGCTGTTTTGTTCCCTCAGTTTATTCTTTGTTCTTATGATCCACAGATGAGTGAAGTCATTTGATACTTGTCTATCTCCGCTGGCTTACTTCACTGAGCAAAATACCCTGTAGCTCCATTCATATTGTTGCAAAATGTAGAACTTGTTTTCTTGTTATGGCTGAATAATATTTCATTGTGTATATGGACCACATCTTTATTCATTCATCAACTCATGTACATTTAAGTTGCTTCCATTTCTTGGCTATTGTAAATAGTGCTGTGATAAACATAGGATTGCATATGCCTTTTTCAAACTGGGCTCCTGCATTCTTAGGGTAAATTTCTAGAAGTGGAATTCCTGGGTCAAATGGTATATGCATTTTTAGTTTGTTGAGGAACCTCCGTACTGCTTTCCACATGGTTTAACTAATTTACATTCCCACCAGCAGTATAGGAGGGTTCCCCTTTCTCCACATGCTTGCCAACGTTTGTTGTTTGCATTTTGGATGGTGGCCATCCTAACCGGTGTGAGGTGGTATCTCATCGGGGTTTTAGGTGGCATTTCTCTGATGATTAGTGATGTGGAGCATATTTTCATGTGCCTGTTGGCCATCTGAATTTCCCCTTCGGAGAAGTGTCTGTTCAGATCCTCTGCCCATTTTTTAATTGGATTATTTGCTTTTTGTTTCGTAAGGTGTATGAGCTCTTTATATATTTTGAATATCAATGCTTTATCAGATATGTCATCTATGAATATATTCTTCCATACTGTAGGTTGCCTTTTTGTTCTATTGATGGTGTCCTTTGCTGTACAGCAGGTTTTCAGTTTGATATAGTCCCACTTGTTCATTTTTGCTTTTGTTTCTCTTGCCTGGGGAGTTATATTCAGGAAGAAGTTGCTCATGTTTATGCCCAAGAGATTTTTGCCTATGTTTTTTTCTAAGAGTTTTATGGTTTCATGACTTACATTCAGGTCTTTAATCCATTTCAGATTTACTTTTGTGTATGGGGTTAGACAATGATGCAGTTTCACCCTCTTACATGTAGCTGTCCAGTTTTGCCAACACCAGCTGTTAAACAGGCTGTCATTTCCCCATTGTATATCCATGGCTTCTTGATCATATATTAATTGAACATATATGTTTGGATTAATATCTGGACTCTATTCTGTTTCACTGGTCTGTGGGTCTGTTCTTGAGTCAGTACCAAATTGTCTTGATTACTGTGGCTTTGTAGTAGAGCTTGAAGTTGGGGTGCGAGATCCCCCCTGCTTTATTCTTCCTTCTCAGGATTACTTCGGTTATTCGGGGTCTTTCGTGGTTTCATATGAATTTTAGAACTATTTGTTCCAGTTCCTGAAGAATGCTGTTGGTATTTTGATAGGGATTGCATTGAATCTGTAGATTCATTTAGGCAGGATGGCCATTTTGACAATATTGATTCTTCCTAGCCAAGAGCATGGGATGAATTTCCATTAATTAGTGTCGTCTAATTTCTCTTAAGAGTTTCTTGTAGTTTTCAGGGTATAGGTCTTACACTTCCTTGGTTAGGTTTATTCCTAGGTATTTTATTCTTTTTGATGCAACTGTGAATGGAACTGTTTTCCTGATTTCTCTTTCTATTAGTTCATTGTTAGTGTATAGAAAAGCAACAGATTTCTGTGTACTAATTTTGTAGTCTGCAACTTTGCTGAATTCAGATATTAGTTCTAGTAGTTTTGGAGTGGAGTCTTAGGGATTTTTATGTACAATATCATGTCATCTGTAAATAGTGACAGTTTGACTTCTTCTTTACCAATCTGGATGCCTTGTATTTCTTTGTTTTGTCTGATTGCTGTGGCTAGCACCTCCAGTACTATGTTTAGTTCTCTTACATGTAGCTGTCCAGTTTAATAAAAGTGGGGAGAGTGGGTATCCCTGTCTTATTCCCAATCTTAAAGGAACAGCTTTCAGCTTCTTGCTGTTCAGTATGATGTTGGCTGTGGGTTTGTCAAATATGGCCTTTATTATGGTAAGGTACTTGCCCTCTATACCCATTTTGTTGAGAGTTTTTATCATGAATGGATATTGAACTTTGTCAAATGTTTCTTCAGCCCCTATGGAGATGACCACATGGTTTAAGTCCTTTTTTTTGTTTATGTGTTGGATGATGCTGATAGATTTTCAAATGTTGTACCATCCTTGCATCCCTGAGATGAATCCTATATTGAACATATATGTTTGGATTAATATCTGGACTCTCTATTCTGTTTCACTGGTCTGTAGGTCTGTTCTTGAGTCAGTACCAACTTCCTGAACATGGTGTATGATCCTCTTGATGTATTTTTGAATACAATTTGCTAATATTTTGTTGAGTATTTTTGCATCTATGTTCATCAGGGATATTGGTTTATAATTTTCATTTTTGGTGGGGTCTTTGCCTGGTTTTGGTATTAGAGTGATGCTGGCTTCATAGAATGTGTTGGAAGTATTCCCTCCTCTTCTACTTTCTGGAAAAGCTTAAGGAGAATGGGTATTATGTCTTCTCTAAATTTCTGAAAAAATTCAGCAGTGAATCCATCTGGCCCGTGGATTTTCTGCTTGGGTAGTTTTTATGTTGTTGTTTGTTTGTTTTTAAGGTACCATTGATATACACTCTTACAAAAGTTTCACAAGAAAAAACGATGTGATTATTACATTCACCCTTATTATTGAGTCCCCTGCCCCTATACCCCATTGCACTCACTGTCCATTAATGTAGTAAGATGCCACAGAGTCCCTATATGTCTTGTCTGAGCTACAGTATCTTTGTTCTTGGGTAATTTTTTAATTACAAATTCAACTTCGTTGCTGGCAATTGGTCTGTTTAGACTTTGTTTTTTCCTCGGTCAGTCTTGGAAGCTTGTATTTTTCTAGAAAGCTGTCCATTTCTTCTAGGTTATTTAGTTTGTTAGCATATAGATTTTCATAGTATTGTCTAATAATTCTTTATATTTCTGTAGTGGCCATCATGATTTTTCCTTTCTCATTTCTATTTCTGTTTATGTGTGTAGATTCTCTTTTTCTCTTAGTAAGTCTGGCTAGTGATTTATCTTATTTTGTTTATTCTCTCAAAAAACCAGCTCTTGGTTTCATTGATTTTTTTTTATTGTTTTATTCTTCTCAATTTTATTTATTTCTTCTCTGATCTTTATTATGTCCCTCCCTCTGTTGACTTTGGGCCTCATTTGTTCTTTTTCCAGTTTCAATAATTGTGACTTTAGACTATTCATTTGGGATTATTCTTCCTTCTTTAAAAAGGCCTGGATTGCTATATTCTTTTTTCTTCGAACTGCCTTCACTGCATCCCACAGAGGATGGGGCTTTGTGCTGTTGTTTTCATTTGTCTCCACATATTGCTTGATCTCTGTTTTATTTTGGTCATTGATCCATTGATTATTTAGGAGCATGTTGTTAAGCCTCCATGTACTTGTGAGCCTTTTTGTTTTCTTTGTACAATTTATTTATAGTTTTATACCTTTGTGATCTGAGAAGTTGGCTGGTAGAATTTCAATCTTTTTGAATTTACTGAGGCTCTTTTTGTGGCCTAGTAGGTGGTTTATTCTGGAAAATGTTCCATGTGCACTTGAAAAGAATGTGTATTCTGCTGCTTTTGGGTATAGAGCTCTGTAGATGTCTGTTAGGTCTATTCGTTCTAGTGTGTTGTTCAGTGCCTCTGTGTCCTTACTTATTTTCTGTTTGGTGGATCTGTCCTTTGAAGTGAGTGGTGTGTTGAAGTCTCCTAAAATGAATGCATTGCATTCTGTTTCCTCCTTTAATGCTGTTAGTATTTGTTACACATGTCGGTGCTCCTGTGTTGGGGGCATATATATTTATAATGGTTATATCCTCTTCTTGGACTTCCCCCTTTATCATTATGCAATATCCTTCTTTATCTCTTGTTACTTTCTTTGTTTTGAAGTCTATTTTGCCTGATACAAGTACTACAACACCTGCTTTTTCTTCCCTATTGTTTGCATGAAATATCTTTTTCCATTCCTTGACTTTTAGTCTGTGTATGTCTTTGGGTTTGAGGTGAGTCTCTTGTAAGCAGCATATAGATGGGTCTTGCTTTTTTATCCATTCTATTACTCTGTGTCTTTTGTTGGTGCATTCAGTCCATTTACATTTAGATGATTATCAGTAGATATGTACTTATTGCCATTGCAGGCTTTGGATTTGTGGTTACCAAAGGTTCAAGGGTAGCTTCTTTACAATCTAACCATCTCACTTTAACTCACTTATTATGCTATTATAAACACAGTCTGATGATTCTTTATTTCTCTTCCTTCTTATTCCTCCTCTTCCATTCATTATATGCTAGATGTTTTATTCTGTACTCTTTTGGGAGTAGTTGATTTTATTTTTTGCCTTTAGTTAGTATTTGGTTGGTCTGCTTTCTTTGTTGTGATTTTATTTTCTCTGTTGACATCTATTTAGCCTTAGGAGTGCTTCCATCTAGATCAGTCCCTTTAAAATATCCTGTAGAGGTGGTTTGTGGGAGGGAAATTCCCTCACCTTTTGCCTATCTGGAAATTGTGTAGTCTCTCCTTCAAATTTTAATGATAATCTTGCTGCATACAGTGTTCTTGGTTCAACGCCCTTCTGTTTCATTGCATTAAATATATCATGCCATTTTCTTATGGCCTGTTAAGGTTTCTGTTGAGAAGTCTGATGATAGCCTGATGGGTTTTCCTGTGTAGGTGATCTTTTTTCTCTCTCTGGCTGCCTTTAATACTCTGTCCTTGTCTTTGATCTTTGCCATTTTAATTATTATATGTCTTGGTGTTATCCTCCTTGGTTCCCTTATGTTGAGAGATTTGTGGGCTTCCATGGTCTGAGAGATTATTTCCTTCCCCAGCTTGAGGAAGTTTCCAGCAATTATTTCTTCAAAGACACTTTCTATCCCTTTTTCTCTTTTCTTCTTCAGGCACCCCTTTTATGCAAATATTATTCTGTCTGCATTGGTCATACAGTTCTCTTAATATTCTTCCATTCTTAGAGATCCTTTTATCTCTCTATGCCTCAGCTTCTCTATATTCCTGTTCTCTGATTTCAATTCCATTAACAGTCTCTTGCACCTCATCCAGTCTGCTCTAAAGTCCTTCCATTGATTGTTTCATTTCTGTTATCTCCCTCCAGACTTCATCCCTTAGCTCTTGCATATTTCTCTGCAGATCCATCAGCATGGTATGACTTTTATTTTGAATTCTTTTTCAGGAAGTTTGGTTCTGTCTATCTCGCCAGGCCCTCTCTCTGGCATTGTTTGAGTGATTTTGGACTGGACCAGGTTCTTCTGCCTTTTCATGGCAATAGAGGTGATTGCCGTCAAGTGGTGCATGTGTCAGCTGGGAGAACAAAGTCCCTTCCTGCTTGCTGGTTGCCTTGCCCTTTTCCACTGCCTGTGGTGGTTACCTCACACAGGGTGCAGTCTCTGGGTTAATCCCCTGAGCTGCCATGGGCGAGGCATCCCCCAGGATAGCTTAGAGCCCTTCCAAGGATCACAGGCATGCGGCGTTTGTTCTCCTGCGAGAAAGGCACCCCCTGCATGCCTTCCAGACTTTCTGTCGGCTTCCTCTGTACCAGGCAGCTGCGTGCTGGCCGCAGTCTCTGGGTCTGGACCAGGTAGCTGCGTGTTCACAGATGACTCTGTGTGGTTGCTGTGGGTGGGGCTGCTCCCCAGCTCATCCGCAGCAATGGTGGGTCAACCAGTTTGCTTGCAGTGCCAGCAGGGGAGAATGAATGGCAGGCTGTTTATAGCCATGAGGGGCTTCGGAGGTGCATTGACAATCGGGGTTAGGGCACCTGAAGTTCCTTAAGATTCACAGCCTGCTGTGCTGAGTGCGCCAGGACGATTTTGCCCACCTGTTAAACCCTTGTCCCTTTAAGACTTCTTTTTTTTAGCAGAAATAAATGCATGTTTTTATTTGTTAAATATACTTATTCTTTTAAATTAAGATTAAATTCACTTTAAATGTTTTCCAAAAATGATCAAAAAACCTTCATTTACTTAATTTTCTGAAGGTTAAAAGACCCAATTACAGAGAACACTCTTATTCACCACTTATTTAACAAATATTAACATTTTTTTCTTTATTTTCTTTTCATGCAATAGAATATGACAGATGAAACCAAAGTCTCCTCGGTACCTTCTTCGATAGTTCTTATACTTAGTCCTATTCTCCTCCTTTCCAAGAGGCAAACATTATGATGAATATTAACTTTTCATGTTTTAAATTTTCTAATACACGTACATTTGTAAAGTGTTGCTTTCTCTTTTATGCACAAGTGCTTTATTATACTGTAACTTGCATTTGTCATTCAACATTCTGAGATCTGTCCATGTAGAGATAACTGATCTGATTTTGTACAGTGTTCTATTGTTTGAATATGTCACAATACTTAATCTATTCTTTTATTCAGTGATGATTTGTTTTCAGTTCTGTGAACTGGCCGTTCACATCCTTTTACCTGTATTTTTATTGGGTCTCTGTCCTTTCAGTTCTATAACTTCTTTATATAATTTGTATGTCAATTAACTGTTGACACTTTAGGTTACAAATACTTTTTCCTACTATGTGTCTTATATTTTATTTTTGCTTGTATTTTAAATTTTAAATTTTAATGCAAATGCATCAATCTTAGTCATTTGCTTTTTTAAGCAGTTTTTTCCTACATTCAGGTCACAAAGATATTGTTTTCTTTCAAAAGGTGAAGTTTTGCTTTTCATGTTTAGACTTTAAATTTCTAGAGTGCAACATTTTTATGGTATACAGTAATGATCTACCATAATGTGTTTTTCCAAACTGAAAAGGCAGTTGTCCCAACATTGCTTCTGAAGGTCTCTGTACTAATTTCCTAGGGCTACTGTAACAAGGGACTACAAATTGGGTGGTGAAATAATAAAAACTTATTCTCTCATAGGGTGGCTGGAAGTCTGAAATCAAGGTGTCAGCGGGGCCATGCTCTCTCTGAAGCCTCTAGGCAAGAATGCGTTCCATGCCTTTCCTTAGCTTCTGGTGGTGGCTGCTGATCCTTGATGTTTCTCAGCTGCAAGCAGCGTAACTCCAATCTCTGCCTCCACCGTCACATGGCATTTTCCCTTTGTGCGTCTGGGTGTCTGTGTCTCTTCTCCAAGCCGGGGTGGCCATTGCCCTTTGCGGTCCCACCGGGCCCCACCCGGCAGACACCTGGAGGCCCGGCCCCCTTTAAGACTTTTAAAGTGCCTGCTTTTTATTGTCCCAGGGGAGCCGGCTGTGTAGACCCACTGACAGTCGCTGTCTCGGATTTTACTTTTTTGTTTCTCTAATATCCAGTACACCATGCAATGTGTGTCTGTGATCCTGGTGCAGATTACTAGGGCTGGTTATTTAGCAGTGCTGTGCTTCCACTCCCTCCCCACTCTGATTCTTTTCCTCCCACCAGTGAGCTGGGGTCAGTGGAGTGCTCGGGTCCCGTCAGGTCACGGCTTTCTATCTTACCCTTTTCATGAGATGCTGAGTTCTCACAGATGTAGATGTAACCTGGATGTTGTATTGTATCTTCAGGTCTTTTAGAAATAGTTGTTTTTGCTGTATTTTCAAAATATATATGGTTTTGGGACAAGATTTCTGCTGCCCTACTCACACTGCCATCTTGAGTGCCTCCCTGATATACACTTATGAAGGTTTTGCATTCACCCATATATATCCATATGTATTCATCATTACTATTGAGTAACTCCCACCTACCCCAGTGCAGTCCCCATCCATCAGTGTAGTAAGATGCCAGAGTCACTACTTGTCTTCTCTGTGCTACACTGTCTTCCCCATGATTCCCCCCACACCATGTGTACTAATCATAATACCTCCCAAACCCCTTCTCCCTCGCCACCCAACTTCCCCCAACCCTTCTCTTTCGTAACCACTAGTCACTTCCTCGAGTCTGTGAGTCTGCTGCTGTTCCCTTCCTTCAGTTTTGCTTCATTGTTATACACCACAAATGAAGGAAATGATTTGGTATTTGTCTTTCTCTGCCTAACTTATTTCACTGAGAAAATACCCTCTACCTCCAGCCATGTTGTTGCAAATGGTACGATTTGTTTTTTTCTTATGGCTGAATAGTATTCCATTGCGTGTATGTACCACCTCTTTTATACATTCATCTACTGATGGACATTTAGGTTGCTTCCAAATATTGGCTAATGTAAATAGTGCTATAATAAACATACGGTTGCATATGTCTTTTGAATCTGTGATCTTGTTTTTCTCAGGTAAATTCCTAGGAGTGGAATTTCTGGGTCAAATGGTATTTCTATTTTTAGTCTTTTGAGGGGCCTCCATATTGCTTTACACAATGGTTGAAGTAGCTTACATTCCCACCAGCAGTGTAGGAAGGTTCCCCTTTTTCCACACCTTCAACAGCATTTGTTGTTCTTAGTCTTTTCGGTGCTGGCCTTCCTAACTGGTGTGAGGTAATATCTCATTGTGGTTTTTATTTGCATTTCCCTGATAATTAGTGATGTGGAACATCTTTTCACGTGCTTGTTGGCCATCTGAATTTCTTTTTTTTGGAGAAGTGTCTCTTCATATCCTCTCCCCATTTTTTATTCAGGTTATTTGCTTTTTGGATGTTGAGGCGTGTGAGCTCTTTATATATTTTGGTTGTTAACCCCTTGTTGGATATGTCGTTTATGAATAATATTCTCCCATACTATAGGATGCCATTTTTGTTTTGTTGATGACATCCTTTGCCATACAGAAACTTTTTAGTTTGATATAGTCCCATGAGTTCATTTTTGCTTTTGTTTCCCTTGCTCAAGGAGATGTGTTGGAAAAAGTTGCTTATGTTTATATTCAGATTTTTGCCTATGTTGTCTTCTAAGAGTTTTATGGTTTCATGACTTACATTCAGGTCTTTGATCCATTTTGAGTTTACTTTTGTGTATGGGGTTAAACAATCCAATTTCATTCTCTTACATGTAGCTGTTCAGTTTTGCCAATACCAGCTGTGGAAGAGGCTATCATTTCCCCATTGTATGTCCATGGCTCCCTTATTGTATATTGATTGACCATATATGACTGGGTTTATATCTGCGCTCTCTAGTCTGTTCCTTTGGTCTATTGTTCTGTTCTTGTGCCAGTACGAAATTGTCTTGATTACTGTGGCTTTGTAGTAGAGCTTGAAGTTGGGGAGCACAATTCCCCCAGCTTTATTCTTCTTCTCAGGATTGCTTTGGCTATTTGGGTCTTTTTTGGCTCCATTTGAATTGAAGAAGCTGTTGGTATTTTGATAAGGATTGCATTGAATCTGTAGATTGCTTTAGGTAGGATGGCCATTTTGACAATATTAAATCTTCCTATCCGTGTGCATGGGATGTTTTTTCATTTATTGGTATCTTCTTTAATTTCTCTGAGTGTCTTGTAGTTTTCAGAGTATAGATCTTTCACTTCCTTGGTTAGGTTTATTCCTAGGTATTTTGTTCTTTTTGATGCAATTGTGACTGGAACTGTTTTCCTGATTTCTCTTTCTGCTAGTTCATTGTTAGTGTATAGGAATGCAACAGATTTCTGTGTATTAATTTTGTATCCTGCAACTTTGCTGAATTCAGATATTAGATCTAGTAGTTTTGGAGTGGATTCTTTAGGGTTTTTTATGTACAATACCATGTCATCTGCAAACAAGGACAGTTTAACTTCTTCCTTGCCAATCTGGATGCCTTTTATTTTTTTGTTTTGTCTGACTGCTGTGGCTGGGACCTCCAGAACTATGTTGAACAAAAGTGGGGAGAATGGGCATCCTTGTTTTGTTACCGATCTTAAAGGAAAAGATTTCAGCTTCTCATTGTTAAATATGATGTTGGCTGTGGCTTTGTCATATATGGCATTTATTATGTTGAGGTACTTGCCCTCTATACCCATTTTGTTTGAGATTTTATCATGAATGGATGTTGAATTTTGTCAAATGCTTTTTCAACACCTATGGAGATGATCATGTGGTTTAAGTCCTTCTTTTTGTTGATGTGGTGTATGATATTGACGATTTTCTAATATTGTACCATCCTTGCACCCCTGGAATAAAACCTACTTGATCACGATGGATGATCTTCTTGATGTATTTTTGAATTTGGTTTGCTAATATTTTGTTGAGTATTTTTGCCTCTTCAGGGTTTTCTATATATAGCATCTTTATCTTTTGCAAACAGTAACAAACTTCTTCCTTTTCAATTTGGATACCTTTTATCTCTTTATCTTATCTGATTACAATGGCTAGGACCTCCAGTACTATGTTGAATAAAAGTGGTGAGAGTGGACATCCTTGTCTTGTTCCTGATCTTAGAGGAAAAGCTTTCAGCTTCTCACTATATGATGGTAGCTGTGGGTTTGACATATATGGCCTTTATTATGCTTAGGTATGTATCCTCTATACCCATTTTGTTGAGAGTTCTTATCATGAATGCTGTTGAGTTTTATCAAATGCTTTTTAGTGTCTATTTAGATGGTCATGTGGTTTTTATTCTTTTTCTTACTGTGGTGTGTCACATTGTTTGACTTATGAATATTGTACCATCCTTGCATCCCTGGAATAAATCCCACTTGGTCGTGATGGATGATCCTTTTGATGTATTTTTTAATTCAGTTTGCTAATATTTGTTGATGATTTTTGCACCTATGTTCATCAGGGTTGTCTGTGTATAATTTTCTTTTTTTGCAGTGTCTTTGTCTGCTTTCGGTATGAGAGTGATGCTGGTCTTTTAGAATGAGTTAGTATTCCCTCCTCTTTTGTTTTTAGGAATACTTTAATAAGGATGGGTATTAGCTCTTCTTTAATTGCTTGGTAGAATTCAGCTGTGAAGCCAGATGGTTCTGAAATTTCATTTGTTGGGTGTCCTCTGATTACCAATTAACTTCCATTACAGGTAACTGGTCTGTTTAGATATTGTTTCTTTTGGGTCAATCTTGGAAAGTTGTTCTTTGCTAGGAATTTGTCCATTTTTTTCTAGGTTATCCAATTGTTATTCACATATAGTTTTTCACAGAATTATCTAATAATTATTTGTTTTTCTGTGGTATCAGCTGTAACTCTTGTGTTTATTTGTGACTTCTCTCTTTTTTGAAGTCTGACTAGGGGTTTGTCTATTTTGTCTTCTTTAAGAACCAGCTCTTGGTTTCATTGATTCTTTTCTATTTTTTTTTTACTCCCTATTTTATTTATTTCTGTTCTAATCTTTATTATGGCCCTTATTCTCCTAACTTTGGGTTTCATTTGTTCTTCTCTTTCTAGTTTCTGTAGTTGTGAGTTTTGTTTATTTTTCTTTACTGAGTTAGGCATGTATTGCTATGTACTGCCCTCTTAGAATGAGCATTACAGCATCCCACACATTTTGAGCTGTCATGTTTCTGCTCTCATTCGTCTCAGGTATTATTTGATTTCTTTAATTTGTTCATTGATCCATTGATTTTAGAAGCATGTTGTTAAGCCTCCACGTGTTTGCTGGGTTTTTTGTTTTCTCCATGTAATTGATTTCTAGTTTCATAACATTGTAGTCTGAAAACACATTTGATACAACTTCAATATCTTTTAATTTATTGAGTCTCTTTTTACGTCTTAATATGTGATCAATTCTGGAGAATGTTCCAAATGCACTTGAGAAAAACATGTACCCGGTTGCTTTTGGGTGGAATGTTTTGTACATATATATTGGGCCAATCTGTCTAATGTGTCATTCAGCACCTCTGTTTCCTTATTTCTGTCTGGATGATCTGTCCACTGATGTAAGTGGAGTATTGAAATCCCCTAATAAGACTTTATTGCTGTCTACTTCTCCCTTTAGTTTTGTTAGTATTTGTTTTACATATTTAGGTGCTCTTATGTTGGGTGCACATATATATTTGATTGTTGTATCCTCACATTGGACTGATCCCTTTATCATTATGTAATGTCCTTGTCTCTTATTATTTTCTTTGTTTTTAAGTGTAATGTCTGAGATAAGTACTGCTACTCCTTTTTTCTCATTTCTCTTTGTAGAAATATCTTTCTCCATCCCTTCACATTCAGTCTCTCCATGTTTATAGGTCTGGAATTAGTCTCTTGTATGCAGCATATAGATGGAGCTTGTTTCTTTATCCACTCTGCCACTGTATGTCTTTTGATTGGCGCATTTAGTCCATTTACATTTAAGGTATTGATATTTATGTACTTATTGCCATTTTATAAATTGCTTTCTGGTTGTTTTGTAGTTCTTCTCTGTTCCTTTTTTCCTCTCTTATACTCTTTTGTTATTTGATAGTTTCTTTTAGTGTAATGCTTGGATTTCTCTTTTTAAATTTTTTGTGCATCTATTATAGGCTTTAAATTTGTGATGATTCATAGTTTCCTGAACATACAACAGTCTATACTAAGTTGACAGTTGTTCTATTTCCAACACAATCTAGCACTACTTTTCATACTTCTACTCAACACTTTATACACATTCATGATCTATATGTTTTATGTATCCCTTGACCAATTATATATATAGTTAGTTTTCATACATTTGTTTTTTTAACTTCATACTTGCTTAGTAGATAATTGGTCTACTATCTTTATTGTAGGTTTACCTTTATTAGTGAAAAATATTTAGGTTTAAGAACATTTCCATCTACAGAAGTCTCTTTAACATTTTCTGTAATGCCAATTTAGTGCTGGTGAATTCTTTTAACCTTCATAATGTGAAAAACTTTTAATCTGTTCTTCAATGCTGAATAACCTTGCTGGGTAAAGAATTCTTGGTTGCAAGTTCTTGTTTCAATACATTAACCATTTCAAGTCACTCCCTTCTGACCTGTGAAGTTTCTGCTGAGAAATCTGCTGATAGACTTATGGAGTTTCCTTTGTAGATATCTCTCCACCTTTCTCTTGATGCTTATAAGATTCTCTCTCTATCTTTAATCTTTGCCATTTTAACTACCAAATGTCTTGGTGTTGTCTTCCTGCAGTTCCTTTTGTTAGGGGCCCTCTGTACTTCCAGGACCTGGGTGTCTATTTCCTTCCCCAGGTTGGGGAAGTTTTCATCAATTATTTATTTAAAGACGTTCCACTCCTTTTTTGTCTTTCTCTTCTCCTTCTGGTTTCCCTATTATGTAAATATTGTTTTTGTTTGGAATTGTCACACAGCTCTCTTGACATCCTCTTTTTCTCTCTGTTTCTCTGCTTCATTGTTTTCCTGTTCTCTAATTTCTATCTCATTACTTCAATACTTTTCTGCAAATCAGTGAGCACATTAATGACTGTTACGCTGCAATCTTTATCAAGAAGAATGGTGATCTCTGTTTCATTTAGCCCTCTTTCTGGTATCTCATACTGTTCTTTTGTTTGGAATACATTCCTCTGCCTCCACATTTTGTCTGGGTTTCTGTATTTCTTCCTTTGCATTTGAGAGATCAGCTATGCTTCCTGGTTTATATAGTAATGACTTTATCAAGAAGGCAATCTGTGGTGCCTAGAAGCTAAACTCTTTGCTCACCTGTGCTGGGTTCCCCTTTGTCATGAAGCCTCAGTTGCCACTGCTGGGCTGTGGGTGGTGCCACCTTTTGGCATGTCTGCCAGCAGTGGCCGATCGCTGTCAGCAGAGGCCCTTTGTGAGCCATGCAGCTGGAACTTCAGCTGGGTTTGTTTCAGGCTGGGCCAGCATGAGGAGAGAAAGTTCTGAACTGGCTCCTGCAGCTGCCTGCCTCCCCAGTTGAGCTAAGAGCCAGGAAAGCTGGGACAGCCTCCCTCCACTTGACAGGCAGCAAAGCCTCCCTCCACCTTCCACACAGCAAAGTCTGACCACTGCTGGGCTGAGTGGATCAAGCTTATAGGCAGGGTGCAGGGAAGTACCTCTGGGCTGAGCTGTCAGCAAGGGGAATGAGCACCCAATCAGCTGGGCTGAGGGAGGGCTGGGGAAGCATTATCTGCTTGCACCTTCTCCTGTGTAGAGAGCTTCATTCCAATCCCACCCCTCTGGCACCCTTCCCACTGCTGGTAAATCTTTCAAGCTGTTGCCTCTGTATTTGGGTCTTACTGGGACCTATGGAGTGTGCTGTCTTTCACAAGCAGCAGAAGTCTCAGCTCCCAGAATGCTTCAACTCTCCCTGGTGTCCAGCCCTGATAATCACCAAAGCCTGATGCAATGTGGTCTTATGTTCCCAGAGCAGATTTCCAGGGCCAGGTATACAGTGCTTTTGAGCACTTATTCCCTCACCACTCTGTTTCTCTCCCTGTTGCTTGTGGGCTACAATAGGGGGAGGGCTTGGGTCCCAACTGGTTGTGGCGCTGTCACTTCACCCTTCTCTGTGTGGTCTCTTCTTCACCTGGTGTAGGTGGTCTGTTCTGCAGTCAGGCTTACTTGTATTTGTTGTAGTTGCTTCCTTGGTGTGTGTGTGGGAGGAGGTTTCTGCCTTGCCTTTTTACTCTACCATCTTTTTTCAACAACCTTCCATTTATTATTAAAGCTAGACAGAAATCTCCTGTATCCCAGTTGGAATTCAAGAAGAGATGAAACAAAAGGTTCTGTTTGTTTGCATTGGCTAGTGTGTGTCACTGGACGGCATTCATAATCCTTCAATATTTGTTCCTTTACTAACTCATCTCACCACTTTCCCTGATAGCTGGAGTTTGTCACTAGGTAAGTATCCCCAAACAATATGTTGTTTTGTTTCTAAGCTTTTTGATAATGGTATTATGCCATTTTAAGTAATATTTGCCTTGATATTTTTACTAAATACTATGTTTTGAAAATTCACTCATGCTCCATGTGACTCATTCATTTAATCACTACTTCAATTAAGCACTACTGTGTGATATTCCATTCTGTGACTACAGATTTATGTATCCATTTTTCTGTCAATGAATATTTGTTTTGTTTCCAGGTTGTTTGGCTATTTATATTTCTTTTAAAAACTACTACCACTATTTTATGAATTTCATGTGTTTTCTGGTGTTCATGTGCAAAAGTTTCTGAAGGCATGAAATCCCTGGGATGTACAGATGATAATTATCATCTTTATGTGAAACTGCCAACTTGTTTACTGGAATGGGTGTACCAATTTACATTCACATCACTGTATGTGGGTCATGCAGACCTGTATCCTTAGAGTGCTTGGTGTTATCAGATACCTAAGTTTTGCCAATTTTGTGGCCATAAATCTGTACCTCATTGTGATCTTAATTTGCATCCGTTTGATTAATAAGAATGGACTGACATTGTGATGGTTAGTTTTATGTATCAACTTGGCTACAGTAACCAGTTATTTAATCAAACAGTTATCTAGGTGTTTCTGTGAAGGTATTTTGTAGATGTGGTTAATGTCTACAGTTTACTCTAAGTAAAGACCACCATAGACGATGTGAGTGGGCCTCTTCCAATCAGCTGAACACCTTAAGACCAAAAACTGAGATTTCCTGGAGAAGAAATCCTGCCTGAACACTGTAGCACCAATACCTGCCTGAGTTGCTACCGTGCTGGTATGCCTTACAGATTATGGGCTTGTCAGCCTCTGCAATGAATGAATGAATCAATCAATTCATCACTCTACACACACATGTATATAAGTACACATTAATATAAATATTATAATCTTTCTGAAGTACAAACTAAAAAGCTTCTGCACAGTTAAGGAAACCATAAACAAACAAAAAAAGTGATATACCTGGAGAAGGAAAAAAGATGGTGAAATAGGAAGGCAAAGTGTAAACCTCCCCCCACACACACACTAAAGAAGCTACTATAGCAAATGCAACTAACCCTGAAAATGACCTGAAGACTGCAGAGCAGACCATCTAGACCTGGGGAAGAAGAGAAAACCACACACAGAAGGGTAAAGTGGTAAGCACACTCAAATGGGACCCAAGTCCTTCCCCCATCACAGCCCACAAGCAGGAGGGTGAGGAATAGAGTGGGAAGGAAATAAATGCTCAGGAACTCTGCACACCTGGCCCTGGAGATCTGCTCTGGGAACACAAGTCAACACTGCATTGGGTTTTGGTAATTAACAGGCCCGGACACCACAGAGCATTGGAACACTCTGGGAGGCTAAGACAGACTCCTTTCGCTTGTGGAACATAGGCATACTCCACCAGTCCTGCTGAGACCCAAAACAAAGGCTACAGTTTGAAAGATTTAGCAGCAGCTGGAAGGGTGCCAGATGGGCGAAAATTTGATGGCATGCTCTCTGGAGGTGAAAGGACAGGTAGATGACACTTCCCTGGCCCTCACTCAACCCAACTGGTTGGGCACTTGCAGGAACCCCAAATGCTCCAATCCCCTCGCTGGCAGCTCAGCCTGGATGTTCTTCCTTATGCACCTGCCCACCCAGCCTGCTTAGCCCAGGAGCATCAGACTTTGCTGCATGGCAGACACAGAGAGACTGCTTCCTGGCAGGCAGAGGGATGCTTTCCCGGTTTTCCTGGCCCTCAGCCCAACTGGGGAGGCATCTGAGGGTGACAGCCCTGAGTGCTCCTTCCATCTCGTCAGCAGCCATGCCTGCCACTGCTATGCACCTGCCCCACCCACACTTTAGCACAGTAGAGCCACCATTGCTGCAGAGAAGGCAGAGGGTGGCCCAACCCACAACGACCCCAGCAGAAGCTCTGCTGCTTGACTCACTAAGGGCCAGCTGAGGCAAGCTGCCATCCGTGATGGACTGAGATAGACCACGGCAGGCAGGCAGTCACTGCCTGCCTATAGCCCACCAACAGCAACTGGGGATCCATCACAAAGGAGAACTAGGCACTGGTGAGCAAAGTCTTGAGCTTCTGGGCACAACAGGATGGTACTTCTTCACAAGGCCATTACTCTCTAGACCAGGAAGCATAGCTGATCTATCTAACACAATGGTAGAAACCAAGAAATCCAGAAACCCAAACAAAACGAGGGACAGGAACATGTTCCAAACAAAAGTACAGAATAGGACACCAGAAAGAAAACTAAATGAAATGAAGATCACCAATTTTTTTCATAAATATTTCAAAGTAACAGTTATAAGAGTGCTCAAGATCTGCATAAAAAGTACTGACAATCTCAGGGAGAATTTCAACAGAGATAGAAGAGTTAAAAAAGAACCACTCAAGGCTGAAGACTACAGTAACTGAAATGAAATATACTATGGAGTGAAACAATAACACATTACTACAAGGATACAGTCAATGAGATGGAAATTAGTAACACAATGAAGCTGATGAACAGAAAGGAAAAAGAACCTCTAGGAATCAAAGAATGATAAGAGAATTGTGTGACCAATCCAAACAAAACACTATTTGCATAGTAGTACCAGAAAGAGACTAGAAAGACAAAGGAGTAGAAAGTCTCTTTGAAGACACAATTGCTTAAAACTTGGCCTATATCGGGAAAGAGACGCTCAGGTCCTGGAAGCACAGAGAGCCCCTAACAAAAGGAACCGCAGGAAGACAATACTAAGACATACAATGATTAAAAAGACAAAGATTAAGGATTAGGAGAGGTTATTGAAAGCAGCCAGAAAGAAAAAAAAATTACTTATAAGGTAAATCCCATCAGGCTATCAGATTTCTCAGCAAAAATGTTGCAAGCCAGAAGGGAGTGAAATATTTAATGTATAGAAACAGAAGGCCCTTCCACCAAGAATTTTCTACCCAGCAAGACTATCATTCAAATTTGAGTTAGAGAATAAAAATTTCCCAGATAAAGAAACCTGAGGGAATTCACCATCACTAGGCCAGCATTACAGGATATGTTAAAGGGACTTTTGTAGATGGTAATGTTCTTAAGCCTAAGTAGTTTTCACCAGTTAAACAAACCCACTGTAAAGGTAGCAAACCAATTACTTATAAGCAAGTGTGAAATTAAAACAAAAGTAGTAAAACCTACATGGCTAACAAAAGGATAAATAGACAAATGTTATATTCATATGACAAAGTGGATTAACTAGAGCTTCATAAATTTATATATATATATATATATATACATTTCAAAAACATAATGCTGACCTAAGAAAGCTAATTACAAAGTATGAAATACAGAATATGTTTTAAAAATTTTTTGAAATTGATAAATTTGGGATTCAAGGGGAAAAACTGATTGGGGAGCCAAGAGAAGAGGCAAATCTATAAAAGCCCACTAAAACAACAGATAAAATCCTCAATAAAGACAGTATCAATGACATTTTATATATATACTTTTAAAAAAGTAGTAAAACCAACTATACACAAAATCAGTCAAGGGATACACACACACAAAAAATGCAGATTATGAGATCTAACACATGAAGTGGATGACGAGGAAGAAAAAAGATGTACTTTTAGATTATGTTCAAGATAGAGTGATCATCAACTTCATATAGACTATTATATACTTACAAAACTATCCATGAACCTTATGGTAACCACCAACCTAAAGCCTGTAATAGATACACAAAAAATTAAAGATGAGAAACCCAATCACAAAACTAAAGAAAACCATCAAATAACAAGAGAAAAGTGTAAGAGAGGGAGAAAGGAACAGAAAGGAACCACAAAACAACCAGAAAACAATTAATAAAATCACAATAAGTACATAAATATCAATACCTTAAATACAAATGGACTAAATGCACCAATCAAAAGACATAAGGTGGCAGAATGGATAAAAAAACAAAACCCATCTATATGCTGCCTACAAGGAACTCACTTCACACCTAAGGACATATAGAGACTGAATGTGAAGGGATGGAAAAAGATATTTCATACAAATAAAACGGAGAAAAAAGGAGCAGCAATACTTATATTAGACAAAATAGACTTCAAAACAAAGTTATGAGACAAATTACATAATGATAAAGAGATCAGTCCAATGTGAGGATTTATCATAAATACCTATGCATCCAACAAACGAGTACCTCATAATGTAAAGCAAATTCTAACAGAACTAAAGGGGGATGCAACTCATTGATAATATGGGACTTTAACATGCCACTTACAACAATGGACAGATCATCCAGACAGAAATAAGGAAACAGGTGAATGACATATTAGACAGATTGAGCTAACATATATAAATAGAACATCCTACCCAAAAGTAGGAGAATACATGTTTTTCTCAAGTGTACATGGAACATTCTCCAGAATTGATTACACTAGGCTACAAAAAGGGCCTCATTAAATTAAAAAAGACTGAAATTGCATCAAGCAACTTTTCAGACCACAATGGTTTGAAACTAGAATTACATGAAGAAAACAAAAACCCCATAAATACATGGAGGCTAAACATACTTCTAAATAATCAATGGATAAATGAACAAATTAAAACAGAAATCAAGCAATACATGAAGACAAAAACAAAAATACAACAGTCCAAAATTTATGGGACACCACAAAAGAACTTCCAAGAAAGAAGTACACAGCAATACAAAAGCAAACCAAGATTGTTTTTAAGAAACAAGAACAATCCCAAACAAGCAGTCTAAAGTTACAATTAAAGAAACTAGAAAAAAAGAAAGAATAAATGAAACCCAAAGTTAGTAAAAGGATGGACAAAATAAAGACAAGAACAGAAATAAATAGAGTAGAGAAGAATAAAAAAGTAAAAAAAAAAAAAAAAAAAATCAATGACACTAGAACTGGTTCTTTGAGAAGATAAAATAGACAAACCTCTAGTTCAACTTATCAAGACAAAAAGAGTATACAAATAAAATCAGAAATGAAAAGGACTACTCACAATGGATACCACAGAAATGCAAAAAATTATTGGATATTTCTACATAAATTATATGCCAATTAATTGGACAACCTAGAGCAAATGGACAAATTCCTAGAGAAGCACAACCTTCCAAGAATGGCCCAGGAAGAAACAGAAGATCTGAACAGCCAGTTACCAGCAATGAAATTGAATTGGTAATCAAAAAATTTTCAACAAACATAAATCCACGTCCAAATGGATTCACAGCTGAATTCTACCAAAAATGTAAGAGCTAATACCCATCCCTCTTAAAATATTCCAAAAAGTAAAAGAGGAGGGAGGCCAGCATCACTCTAATAACAAAAGTAGACAAAGACAAAAGAAAATTATATACAAATATCCATGATGAACATAGGTGCAAAATCCTCAACAAAATATTTGCAAACTGAATTCAAAAGTACATCAAAAGGATCATCCATCATGACCATGTGAGATTTATCCCAGGGTGGTGAGGATGGCACAACATTCATAAATCAAACAATGTGATACACCACAATAAGATAAAGAAGGATAAAAACCATATGATCATCTAAGTAGATGCTGAAAAAGCATTTGACAAAATTCAACATCCATTCATGATAAAAACTCTCAACAAAATGGATATAAAGCGTACATATCTCAACATAATAAAGGCCATATATGATAAGCCCACAGCTAACATCATCCTTAATGGTGAAAAGCTGAAAGCTTTTCCTCTAAGATCAGGAACAAGACAAGAATGTCTGCTCTCACCACTTTTACTCAGCATAGTACTGGAGGTCCTAGCCACAGCAATCAGACAACATAAAGAAATTACAGGCATCCAAATTGGTAAGGAAGAATTTAAACTGTCACTTTGGAGACATGATATTATACATAGAAAACCCTAGACATTCTGCCAAAAAACTATTAGAATTAATAACTGAATTCAGAAAAGTTGCAGGATACAAAATACCCAGAAATCTTTTGCATTCCTATATAGTAACAATAAATTAGCACAAAGAGAAATCAGAAAAATAACTCCATTTACAATGGCATCAAAAAGAATAACAATACCTACGAATAAACCTAACTAATGAGGTGAAAGACCTATACTATGAAAACTACAAGAGAAATTAAAGAAGACACTAAAAAATGGAAATCTATCCCATACTCATGGATAGGAAGAATTAATATTGTTAAAACGGCAATCCTGCCCAAAACAATTTACATATTCAATACAATTCCTATCAAAATACAAGCAGCAGTTTTCAATGAACTAGAACAGATAGTTCTAAAATTCAAATGGAACCACAAAGACCCTGAATAGCCAAAGCAATCTTGAGAAAGAATAAAGCTGGGGGGATTACCCTCCCTGACTTCAAGCTATACTACAAAGCTACAGTAATCAAAGCAATACGGCACAAGAACATACCCATAGATCAGTGGAACAGAACCCAGATATAAACCCATGTCAATTAACATATGATGAAGGAGCCATGAATATACAATGGAGAAAAGACAGCCTTTTCAAAAACTGGTGCTGAGAAAACTGGACAGCTACATGTAAGAGAATGAAACTGGACTACTGCCTAACTCCATACACAAAAGTAAATTTAAAATGGATCAAGGACCTATAAGACATGAAACAAACTCTTAGATGGAAACACAGGCAAAAATCTATTGAATATAAGTATGAACAATTTTTTCCTGGACACATCTCCTCAGGGAAGGGGAACAAAATAAAAAATAAATAAGTGGGACTACATCAAACTAAAAAGCTTCTGTACAGCAAAGGACACCTCAGAAGAACAAAAAGGCAACCTACAGTATGGGAGAATGTATTTGTAAATGATTTATTTCATAAGAGGTTAAAATCCAAAATATATAGAGCTTATATGTCTCAACACCAAAAAAAAAAAAAATATATATATATATATCAATTGAGAAATAGGTGGAGGACCTGAGCAGATGCTTCTCCAAAGAAGAAATACAGATGGACAAGAGGCATATGAAAAGTTGGTCCACATTGCTAATCATCAGGAAAATGAAAATTAAACCACAATGAGATGTCACCTCACACCAGTTAGAATGGACACCATCCAAAAGACAAGGAATAACAAGTGTTGGGAAGGATGTGGAGAATAGGGAGTCCTCCTACACTGTTGGTGGGAAATATAAACTGGTACAGCCACTGTGGAAAACAGGATGGAGGTTCCTCAAAAAATTAAAAATAGAAATACCATTCAACACAGCAATTCCACTTCTAGGAATTTACCTGACAGTACAGGGATCATAGTCAATAATAATGTAATAATTTTGTAAGTAACAGATGGTAACTAAACATACAGTAGCGAGCATTTTGTCATATATGTGAATGTCGAATCACTATGTTGTACACCTGAAACCAATATAATGTCAACTAACAACTGATACAGGCATCTTTTCATGTTTACCACTTGTTTCCTCTTCTGAAAAACATTTAGTCATCTGTATTGCATATTTTTCTATTGTTTTTGTCTTTTCTTCTGTTGACTTGTAGTTGTTTTTTAAATATATTCTGTATACTAATCCTTTGGGATTCAGTTGGGAACTGTATTACAAATGTATTTCCTCTAATATGTGGTCTGTCATTTCATTTATGTCACCTCTTCAGGTAAAAAGTTTTTCGTTTTAATGAAACCCAGTTTATTAATCTTCTCCTTTCAAAATTATGCTTTTTGTGCCTTAAGAAATCCTGTCTTAGTCAAAGTCTTTTTAAGTTTTCCCAGTAATTTTTAAGTTTTCCTTTTATTTATCAGTTTTTAGTCAGTTTGGAGTTTAGTCAGTTGGAGTTAGCCCTATTATCCTAGCCAATTTCCAGATCAACCTTGAATGGAAGTGACTCTGCTATTGCTGATAATATCAGGGGGGAAGTTTCCAACAGTTTACCATTGAATATGCTTGCTTTTAGTTTTTATAGGTAATCTTTAAGTTTGAGGATGTTCTATTTCTATATATTATGAGCTTTTATTTAAATCAGCGTTAAATTTTATCAAATGATTTTCTTCATCCACTGAAACTACTTAAGTCTCATTTTCAGGCCAGTGATCTCCAAATTCTTATTTCCACCATAAATTTCTCTCCTAGGCTCGTTCCAAATGCATATATGCTATTGCTTGCCTGGCACCGCATTTGAATGTTCCACATCAAATAATACTTTTGGCTCAATGCAGGACTATCATATAATACCTTTTGTGGTATTAGCTGAGTAAATGTGGTGTCAATTTTAACTTGGCTAAATTTTTAACAGCTTTCAGTGCAGCTGTTCTGGGGAAAGTTCATTTGAATACCAATTTTTTTGACAGGGGACTATTCTGACTTGGCTTAAAAAATAAAATTAACAAGCTTTCAGCTTTTCCATTAGCAGCATAATAATAATATTTTACTGAGTGCTTACTTTATCCCAGCAACTTTATAAACATTACCTCATTTAAACGTAACCCCAGGTTGGAGTTTATTACCCAGATTTTAAAGATGAGGACACTGAGGCCTTGAAAAGGTAAGTGACTTGCACAGACAGTATGTGATGATCTGCGATTCAAACCCAGATCAACAGACTGTACAGCAAACACAATGAACTAAACTATATTGTATTGTTAGCATCACTAACACAAAAATAAAATCTATGAAAAATTCATTCCCATCATATTCCTAAAGCTTCCTGCATCATTGACCTCAGAATAGGGATCAGGTTTGTTTGAGAGATAAAAACAAAAACAACATAATTTAACTTTTGACAGCTAGAAATTTAATTTCATCATTCTATTTCTTTCAATAGATCCTTATTTCCCTTAAAATAAAATCCAAACTCTGTAACAGGGCTTCAAACTTTTGATCATCTGGTCCTGTGTAATGTGCCAGCCTTTATATTGAACCATTACTCCTCTCAAACTCATGCCTCAACCACAATGAGGCCATGCTTTTTGTCTTTAGGATTCACATAAGCAAAAATCGCTCTTTGTCATGTAACATAGCAATTAGACATGTGAAACTTTGTCATATTGACAGTCTTATGAATTAAAAATCTTGGGGGGCCATGTTTAGAATTCTGCCTACCACAACTACTACTAATAATAGATATTACTTGCCATACACTGATATGTACTTTACACATGAAATATTTAATAGCTCAGGTTTCAGAACTCAGGTAGGGAAGATGAATCTGCAAAGAAGGAAAACCCAGCAGAGTGTCAGAACTCAGGCAAGGTGAGGAGTCCTAGCCAGAGGAACATCCCAGCACAGGAGGAGAGCCAATGGTGCATGAGGTGGGCATCTGCACGGGGGAGGAGGCAGCCATCTGCAGTGATGACGACATACTGGTTATATAAAGGGGAACTGTTCAAATAAGCAAATGTCTTTAGGATAACAAACACCACGATTCTTACGCTCAGGGAAAGGAGTAACAACCATGGAATGGAGAAAACTAAAATGAACTCAACGGTGTTAGATTACAATTTGATGTATCAGTGTGAACTACTTTTGATTGATTGGTAAATATGTATAATATGTATGTACACACACACATGAATTTATATATTCCCTAGCTCCATCTACTAAGAGGACCTAACAGCAGAGACCTCTCAATGGCAATGAGTACATCTACTTCTTGGCTTCTTAAAAGCATTTTCCCCTAAAAAAACCCAGGTACTTTGATAGTCATTGAGGGCTGCCTTAACAAAACATCACACACTGGGTGGCCTAAACAACACAATCTTCTTTTCATTTCTGGAGGCTAGAATTCCAAGAAAAAAGTTTTAGCTGATTTGGTTTCTCGTGAGGGCTCTCTTCCTTGCTTCTAGATGGCCACCTTCTCACTATGTCCTCACATGGCCTTCCTTCAGTGCTTGCACACATGATGGGGGTGGTAAGGTGAGGGACACAGCAGAGAGCAAGCTCTCTGGTGTCTTTTCCCATCAAGATTAATCCTATCAGATCAGGGCCCTACTCTATGGCCTCATTTAACTTTAATTACTTCCATAGAGCCCCATCTTCAGATACAGCCACCCTAGAGGTTAGACTTCTATATACGAATTTGGGCAAACACAAACATTCAGTCCATAACTTTCATGAAATGGCTCATTCCAGGGCCGGAGCACAGAATGTACAAAATAAGCTACAACATCATTTTGTGTCAAAAACAATGGAAATGCTCAATTACCAGGATATACGAAAAGGACATAGGACCCTTCTTTCAAGTGTGCACTTAATCAGTTACTTGTTTCCAAAGAACAGTGAATGTGAAATTGTCTTTACAGAGGAGTGACGCAGCAGACACCACCTTAAGCAAGTGATCACGATTAACATCACCAGTGGTAAATCATGTTGATATCATATATTCCCTGAAATGATGTGATCAGATGTGTACTTCATCTCAGTGGAATTCTTCCCAAAATTCCCTAACCCTAGCCTCTCATGATAAAACCATCATACGAACTCAAATTGAGGCGCATTCTAAAGATATCATATCAAAACTGTCAAAATCATGGAAAACAAAGAAAGACTGAGAAACTGGTACACAATGGAAAGGGGACAAGATGATTAAATGCAATGTGGCACCCCTATGTTTATTGCTGCATTATTTACAATAGCCACAATACAGAAGTAACCTAAATGTTCATCAATAGATGAATGGATAAAGAAGATGTGGTACTTACACACAACAGAATATTATTCAGCCACAAAAAGAAAAGGGCAAATCCTGCCATTTGCAACAACATGGCTGGATCTAGAGGCTATTATGCTCAGTGAAATAAGCCAGGTGGAGAAAGACAAGTACCAAATGATTTCACTCATACGTGGAGCATAAGAACAAAGAAAAAACTGAAGGAACAAAACAGCAGCAGAATCACAGAACCAAGGAATGGACTAACAATTACCAAAGGGAAAGGGACTGGGGAGGATTGGTGGGAAGGGAGGGATGAGGGGCGAAGAAAGGGGCCATTAAGATTAGCATGCATAATGTGGGGGGAGGCACGGGGAGGGCTGTGCAACACAGAGAAGACAAGTAGTGATTCTATAGCATCTTACTACACTGATGGAGAGTGACTGTAATGGGGTTTGTGGGGAGGACTTGGTGAAGGGGGGAGTCTAGTAAACATAATGTTCCTCATGTAACTGTAGATTAATGATACCAAAAAAAAAAAAAAATCAGGCAAACCCAACTTGAAGGACATTTGACAAAGCAGCTGGCCTGTAATCTGCAAAAAGGTCAAGGATGCATAAGTCAAGGAAAGACAGCATTTACTCCAGACAGAAGAGGACTAAAGAAACACAAGTACAATACATGATTCTGAACTGAACCTTTCACTGTAAACATTAATGGGACAACTGGCAAAATGTAAACATCATCTGAGGATTAAATGGCAGTTGTTTTGACTTGGATGGTAGTAATGTGGTTATGCTGGAGAATGTCCAAATCTGTTTACAGGAAACACACAGTAAAGCACTCAAGGTGATGAAGCATCAGGTTGGTACTGTTAAAAAAGAAACAGGCCCCAAATGGAGTCATGTGCCACCACTCCCCAAACCCAGCAAACTAAAATTTACAGTTTCAACCTATCCCAGGGCTGTGAAATTTTTAATAATCAATCTGAAATTTCCTGATCAGCCCTAGTGAGGTAATCTGCAGGATAAAAGCCCTGCCCTTGCCTTCCCCTCAGAAGGATGTCCAGCCTGCAACAATCTTTTCTTTTGCTAATAACTTCCTTGCTCCACCCTTCTCCCTATAAAAACCTTCCATTTTTTAGGATTCCTTTGCATATGTCTCTACTTGTTAGATGGGATGTTGTCCAGTTCATGAATTGCTTAATAAAGCCAGTTAGATTTTCACATTTATTCAGCTGAATTCTACTTTTTAACAGTTTTCACTTTCAAAGTTCAGGGGAAAAAGTTCTTTGTACTGCTGTGGCTCCAGGAGTAAGGGAGTTCCCTGCTTAGGGCAAGTTCCCTATGAATCAGCTGAAACCAAAAGACGACAAGAGGAAGGGCAGGTTGGGAGAAAGGTTTTTTACTGCTCACAGCTCACTGGGGTTTGCTAACCAGCCTCCCAACCCCCACCCTGTCACCCACAGCCATGCATCCCTCCAATCCCCAACTCCCAAGGAGGAACTTTATGGGCGGGCCACTGGTGACTGGCTGGCACCAGACCAATTACACACCAGGAATGGAAGGGAGGAGAGAAATGGCTGCCACCCTCCACCCCCCTACCCTGATGGACCGAGGCTCTGCCATGGTAAACATCCACTGGTATGCAAACAGGCCAAGGCCAGGCGGGAAATTCTGGGGGAAACTTCCATTTACCCCACAGCTGTACTTAACAACTTTTCTGTAAATTTGAGATTTCAAAATTTAACCTTTCCTAGATTAATGTGTTTTTGTTTATTGCCATTACTTCTACTCTAGATCAAGCTCCATAAAACCCTCAAGGTATAAAGTAAGAGAAATGGAGACTAATCTGGAATCAAGAACAAGCACTTAAACCTGAGGGTAATAGAAGAGCCAAAGTCCAGAAAATAAACACAAACTGGGAACTAAAAGCAGATCATCACTACAGTGGATTGAGGAAAGATATAAAAACCTGGAGCAAAGCGGGTAGGGTGGGGCTGGGTAGGAGATGGTGGCAATAAGAGATGCTCAGATTCAAGTAATTCTAATACAATTTTGGCAGTCAGGTGGTAACAGGTTTAACAGAAAGCTTCACCAAAAATGTACAAGCATAAAGAAGTAAGTTCACAAATCTAAGATGGTAAAACATAAATGTGGGGAGGAAAATTTTCCTCTACCATTGAAGGTTTTTCTAGTTGGTCTAAGAATCAAATTGATATGAGCCAGATTAACAAAAAAAAACAAAGTTTAATCATATATATACATACACACAGACATGGGATTGCAAAGACAATCAGAGAAAATGAGATATATACTTCATACTGGACTAAGGAGAATGAGTAGAGTAATGGACTTCAAAAGGAAAGGGAAGCAATTCACAGCAACATGAAAGAGTAAATGTTTGGTAAACAAAAGTTTGCTGGACCACACAGAAACAATCGGACATAGGAATTTTAACAAATAGACTTTGCTAAATTCTTGCCTATGGCCCTAGTTCATATTACAATGTAATTATACCTGGTGATAGCTCTCTTCCTGGAGCAGGTCCTCGATCTGAATTTTTTTAATGTAGTTGGGGGAAGGCCAAAGTTTGAGCCTTTTGGGCCTTGATTGTTTTCAGCTCAGACATAATCTTCATGCTAAAGTGGCACATTTGGGGGCAGCCTGCCCTTGGCCCCTACATAAGCCCAAAATTAAGCTAAATGCCTAGAAAACAAGTTTAGGGACTCACAAATCTAAAAAGTACCTTTTTTCCTAGCAATAAACACTTACTATGAAAAACACTGGACAACACAATGGGCAATAGTCTTCCCATGTTTTAAAGAGAAACATTGTGTCAATCTTTGATTTTAATAAATGTTATTAGGTACTAATAACAAATTATATTACTGTATGTTATTACACTGGGGGACATATTACACTGTAATTCCTTGTAAACCTCTTAAGAAAAAACATTTTCAGCATCCACTCTGTGTCAGGCATAGTACCTAAAGTGTCAGTTACGTGGTGACCAGAGAACAATGAACTTTTACATCAAACATGAAGTGACACAGCTGACTGTTTTAGAAAGAAAATTAAGGTGCCTGATTAATATTCTTGCCTAGATGATCATCCCACATATGCATAAACGTGGCACACAACAGTTTATGATGAAAGTTATTTTCAAGAACTACCTTTGGATTTGCTCAACTGGCCCATACTCAGGTGGAGTCCCGAAGAAATGATCAAAGCTACTTTGGTCTGGAAAGGCACTTCTCAGCCTGGTTCTACTATCTTCTAGTGAAATCATGAGTAAATGACAAGAGATCCATAAGCCCTTAAAATTCCCCACAAATTTTGGTGTGCCTATGAATATTAGCACTTTCCTGGAGAGAGGGTTTGTAGCTTTCTACTTACTCTAGCGCATGAACAGTTGACTGACTGAATAATTATAAGTGAACAGAGTAATTTCACTGGCAAAATAGCTAACAGTCTTAAAATGCAAAATTTGTTCATCTTACAAACCAATCTTGAGAGTTTGCCATGTGTCAGACATACAGAAGTAAAGTATTTTAGAAGAAAATAGGCAGATAGTCCCCTTCTAGTTTCAATTTCCTGTGGAACAATGTCAGTTTCCAGATTAAACACTGGTGATACAAAGGTAAATACTACATGATCCCTGTTTTTTGAAACACAATACGGTTTGTGTGGAGGGGAATTCCAACTACAATTAAGTGTAGGATATGATAGGAGTTTAAGAATCAAACAGACATCAGTTCTTCGGCACTCTATCACTAAATAGCTGAATGACCTTTGGCATATGGCTTGACATTCACTTTTCATCTGTTTCCCTATCAATAAAGTAGGAACATAGTCTGATCAAGCCGTGAAATGAGGATCAAATGTAATGCAAACAAAATACAACAGTACAGTGCCTGGCAATAGCAGGCACCAATAAACCAAGGTTGTTACTATTACATTATAGATAACCAGAGAAAAGAGAAATTTGTTTCCACAGAGGGATTACTAGGAAATCTCAACTAGACAACCACACTCAATTGTTGGTGTCACATTTTAAAGATACAATGACAAAGTGGTAGTGGTGGGCACTCCGGGAAAACAAAGTAAGACAGGGAGGAAACTTGGCCTGATGTCCTAAAAACTAGTGGTTTAAAGGAACTGAAGTTACAAATTTAAAAACAGAATCCCATAAATTCTCTATATTACTAAAGAGGAGACACTGGATCAAGAAAAAAAATTTCAGGGAAGTAAGTTTTATATGTTCAATATAAATAGGACAATTATAACAAAGAAAGCTGTCTGAAGATGGAGTTGGACACCTTACAAAGCAGTATAAAGTTGTTAAAAGTGTGCTGGAACTTATATGTGAGGACTCTGTAAATTGGACTTACTAACTTATTACATATAATTTCTTATATGTTTCTATTGGGCTCTTCCAATACTGAGATTTTTATGTTTTCTATTAAAATTCTACATGAGTTAGGATATTATTGGTACTATAAGACCCAACTTCAAATAATGAAACAATAAAAGGAATTTAGTGGCTTGCGTAACGAAATGGACAGAATCCAGATATAGTTTGAGCAGGGCTCCAGCTCGCTTCCCTACTTTTTTATTTTTGTGCAAGTCAGTCCTCCTTTGGATATCTGCTCCGTCCTCAGACTGTTAGCTGCAAGCAGGGTGATATGTCTCCTGCACTCATATCTAGTGGGAAGAAAGAGAATCACCTTGACATGCAAAACAGAAGTTCTAAGGCTGAAACAAGCACTATGGCCAACGGACTACCACAGACGGACAGGCTGGGCCCAGCTTATTGCCCAGCCTTTAACCAACTGCAATAGCAATAGGAAGAGTCCTGGTTTGTTAGTTTATGCAACCCCTAGAGATGAGGATAAAAATCAAACCCACTCCAACTATACAGTTGCTAAATAATAAGGGAGGAAGGGGTGAATTCTCAAAGGAAAATCTGGGAGAAGAAAGGAGATTATGTGGGCCAACGGCATCAGGGGCTCAGCAAAAAACAGATGGCACATTTAAAAACTAAGTAATTGGGAAGATTTTTTTAAAGAGCCTATCTATAAAGGCTTAAAGAAAACTTATGTTTCAACCGTTCCCTACAAGCCCTAGGCTTGAGGAGGCCAGGAGAATGATTATGACAACCCAGAGAGCCGAGCTGAGGGAGTGTCCCTGGAACTGTGACCTTTGGAAGAGGAAAGAGCCAACCCCAGGTGACCTGGCAGAGAGGAAGCTGTGTGAATAAATGTGCCAATCTGTCTCTCCTCCGTCCTTTGATTTCCCACTGGTGGCTCTGGCAAAATGCAACCAAATTCAGACAATGAGAGAGCCCTGTTAGTGCAATCCACGTGACAAGCAAGGCAACCAGGGCACAGAGCAGGTGAGAGGGGTGGAGGGAGATCTGGAGGGACAAATGGAAGATACGTAGTACAGCAACCAAGGACAATCCTCTGCAGATAATCCTGAGGCAAAATACATAATACAGAGAGTGTTCCAGGTGGTCTGACCTTCCCATTTCTCACTTATCACCCCTCTCAGTGCACACTATCCCCTTAAAGTAACTGCCTCTTAAGGCAAACAAAATATAAACAGAGTCAGAGTTTCTGATAAGCAATCACAGTATCATAGAACCTTTAAATTCATGGATAATTTTGTTTTCTCTATTTACATTTTGACAGTCCTTCATTTGCCTGAGCTAAATACAGCTAACCATAAAATCTTTTGCCCACAGATAAGAAATTGTCTCTGGAAGCCCCTAAGGGTCACTGACTATATAAGGTAGGGAAGATAAGTGCAAATGGAAGAATCAAAAGACAAAATTTGGGGGGTTAGTCAGGGGTCCCGTGTTGGGAGCCACACAAAGGCAACAAGATGGCCACTGAAACAACAAGACGGCCACAGTTCATGAGGTTCCTGCTTCACTTCCTGGAGATTAGCTGCGAGCCCGCGCGCGCCAACAAGAAAGCCCGCGCGCGCCAAGAGATACTCTTCTCCCCCTCCTTCCCCATTATCATATGCCAATCAGAATAACTCGCTGCGCCATCCCTGCTGTGCAGCCAATCCCCTGCTTACAAGTATCCTATGGCCCACTCTGCCCCTGAACATTAGTATATATGTACCCCCGTCTTACAATAAAATTTGAGGGCTTGATCAGAATACTGTCTTGCCTTCGCTCTTCTCTCGCCCCCATTTTCTTTCAGGTCGGATCCCCCTCGTCCCCACAAATAACTAGGTCCCGCTGGACGGGACAAGTGGCGCCCAACGTGGGGCAAGAGGTGCAGATCCTTCACAGGCGGACCCCCGAGTGAGATATCGTCTGCGCAGACCCCTTCTTGATGAAACAATAGGAGACGCCTTTCGCCGCTCACGGAGGTCGTCGTCCCTGGTGAGTACCGGCCGCCTTACAAGAAAATGGGAACTAAATTAAGTAAAGAAGCGGTCTTCATAAGAGACCTAAAAAGTTCACTTAGGGAGAGAGGAGTTCGAGTTAAAAAGAAAGACTTGGTAAAGTTTTTTATTTTTGTTGATGAAGTCTGTCCGTGGTTTATCATTAATGGCCCCGAAATTCATCCTAAAAAATGGCAGAAAGTAGGTAGAGATTTAAATGATTATCTTATCAAAAACGGCCCTGACTCTGTTCCTGTTTCAGTATTTTCCTATTGGGGTCTTATCAGAGATATTGTTGAAAATACTGACCCTGATAAACGTCAACTCTTGTCAGTAGCAGAATATTGCCTCCGCCCCCTATCTCGGGCGGCCTCAAAATTGTCTCTTTCGAGTGATCCCCCTGCTCCAAAATCGGCTAAATCCCCCTCCCCTAGCCCGACACCATCTTTGCTCGGTGCCCTCCATGATACCCCTCCCAAATGTTGCATTTATCCGCCTCTCCCTCGAGATTCGGACTTTGTCGATACACAAAAAGTTTTTCCAGTCGTGACTAAGAGCCAAAATGGCGAGCCTTTAGATCCGGGAGACGCGGCTGAACTAGAAGACGAAGCGGCCAAGTATAACAACCCAGATTGGCCCCTTGCCGCCCCGTCGCTTAACCTCCCTTCTTACACACCCCCAGTTTTGAAAGGAGCCTCTTACACTCCCCCTATTCGGCCTCCCAATGTTTGCGCCCCGGCCTTTTTGCCCCCGTCGGCCCCTCCGCTACCCCCTCCGGCTCCCGGTCCTGTTAGCCCCCCTACCAGCACTGAAGACCTAATAGCACAGATAGTAGAACAAAGAATAACTTGCCATCTCCAAAAATTAGTTGTCTCCCAACCAGTTCGTCCCGCGTTATATTCGCAAAGGGGCCTCTCTAAGAAACCGCTTACAGCCACAAAACCTAATAAACAACCTAAAAAACTGCTCTTTCCTGTTCTTACCCGAGCCTCCGCCCGCTCTGGCCCCACCTCCACAACACATAGTCCGGAAGAGGGCGATCTTAAAAGCGACGGCGAAGACGCCCCTGCTGCTCAGGAAATAGAAAGTGAGGGAGAGGAGCAAGCTGAGCCAGAGCCGGCCGAGCCTGCTGATGGCCCTAGAGAATTTCACAAAATCCATTTCAAAAGCTTAAAAGAGCTGAACGCGGCCGTTAAAGCTTATGGCCCCAATGCCCCTTTTACCCTTTCTGTTCTTGATTCGCTGTCTCGAGGAGGACATTTACTCCCAGGTGAATGGCTGCGTATAGTCCAGGCTGTGCTTACCCGTGGTCAGTTTTTAACTTGGAAGGCAGATTTTGCTGACCGTTGTCAGACCATCGCTGCTGCCAATGTAAAAGACCCTCATTCCCCAACAGCGTCCTGGACTTTTGATAAGCTTACGGGACAGGGCAGATATATCTCTGAAACCAGGCAGCAGCGCCTTCCCCTTGGTCTTTTATCTCAAGTGAAAGATGCCGCTTTGGGCGCTTGGATATCACTCCCTGCTTCCGGGACTGCTAACACTCCTCTAACTAAGATCACTCAAAGCTCGCAAGAAGACTATAGCGAATTTGTTAGCAGACTGTTAGAGGCCGCCGAAAGGACCCTTGGTTCCGCGGCTGCCAATGATAAGATTGTAAAACAGCTAGCCTATGAAAACGCCAACTCGGCATGTCGAGCCGTCCTCCGCGGTAAGACTCGAGACAAAACTCTTGATGAAATGCTGAGAATGTGTAGAGATGTCGATCCTTTTACATCCAAAGTCCAAGCCCTTTTAGCTGTAGGTGCCGCTGTTCAAACTCCCCCGGTTTCTTATCCTCCTTCCTTCCCCAGGGGCGCACCGCCTATGCGTAACTGCTTTAAATGTGGACAGCCAAGCCATTTCGCTCGCCAATGCCCTACCACAGCTCCTCCTCCTAGAGTTGGGTCAGTCCCCGGTATTTGCCCTCGCTGCCATAAGGGGCGGCACTGGGCCAAAGAGTGCCGTAACAATCCAACAAATCCTTTTTACAGTACCACAAATCCTTTCACCCCCCCTTTTCAGGGAAACGGGCTGAGGGGCCAGCCCCGGGCCCCCCAGCCAATTCCATTTCAGCCGGCCTCGGGGAACAGCCTAGCTGTAGCACTCCCGCCCTCTATCGGGCCACACCCGGGAGTGCAGGACTTGACCTCTGTGCCTCCTCCTCAACAATATTAACGCCTGAGGAGGGAATTACAATTATTTCCACAGGAATTTATGGCCCACCTCCCAAAGATACTTATTTTCTAATTTTAGGGCGAGCTTCCACCACAATAAACGGCCTTATTGTCCACCCTTCCTTAGTTGACAATGACTATACTGGAGAAATAAAAATTCTTGCTAGTGCCCCCCAGTGCCCTGTCAGCATTATGAAAGGTCAGCGCCTTGCGCAGGCGCTCCCCCTCCCTTTAAGTACATCTCACCCTGCTATTCATAAGCAGCGAGGCTCCTCTACCCCAGGTTCCTCAGACTTATATTGGATCCAAGCTATTACTAAAGAACGCCCCACTCTTAAACTTAAGATCCAAGGAAAAGTATTTGAAGGAATTTTAGATTCGGGGGCCGACTCTACGGTCATATCTCAGGCTTCATGGCCCTCCAGCTGGCCCTTACACGCTTCCTTGACCCATCTACAAGGAATTGGGCAGTCAAGAAACACCTTACAGAGCTCACAGTTATTAAACTGGGAAGATGAAGAAGGAAATACCGGATCCATTCAACCCTTCGTAGTTCCTGGGTTGCCGGTAAATCTTTGGGGAAGAGATATCCTTTCTCAAATGAAAGTCATCATGTGTAGCCCTAATGAAGTTGTAACACAGCAGATGCTTTCACAGGGTTACCTCCCTGGTCAGGGGTTGGGCAAACTAAAACAGGGAGATCCCAACCCGATACTGGCCACGCCTAAGATAGACCGCTCAGGTTTAGGGTTTGAAAAACATTTTTCGTAAGGGCCGTTGCTCCTCCTGCACTCCAGGCAGACAAGATTACTTGGAAAAGTGATGTTCCTGTCTGGATCGATCAATGGCCCCTTACCACTACAAAATTAAATGCAGCCATAGAGTTAGTGCAGGAACAGCTGGCTGCTGGACATATTGAACCTTCTACATCCCCTTGGAACACCCCAATCTTTGTAATCCAAAAGAAATCAGGCAAGTGGAGGCTCCTACAAGACCTCAGGGCGGTTAATAAGACTATGGTCTCTATGGGCGCATTACAACCGGGAATTCCCTCTCCAATAGCCATCCCTAAAGGGTATGTCAAATTAGTAATTGATCTAAAAGATTGCTTTTTCTCCATACCTTTGCATCCTGATGATTGCAAACGTTTTGCCTTTAGTATACCCATTACCAATTGTGTAGGGCCTTCTCCCCGGTTTCAGTGGAGAGTTCTCCCACAAGGAATGGCCAACAGTCCTACTCTTTGCCAAAAATTTGTAGCCCAGACTATAGACCCCTTTAGGTTGCTCTTCCCCACTTTGTATATTATCCATTATATGGATGATATTCTTCTTGCCGGTCCTGACCAGCAACAGCTCTATGCAGCCAGTCAACAGCTAGTCACTGCCCTCCGAGATCGAGGACTACAAATTTCCCCAGAAAAAGTCCAGGTCCACCCCCCCCAACTATTTTTAGGCTTTGAATTATTTTCTAATAAAATCCTCACTCAAAAAATTCAGTTAAAGAGAAGCTCCTTAAACACTCTTAATGATTTTCAGCGTCTGCTAGGAGACATCAACTGGCTCAGGCCTTATTTAAAGCTGACCACCGGAGAGTTAAAGCCCTTGTTTGATGTCCTACGTGGAGACCCTGATCCTTCCTCCCCCCGCTCGCTTTCATCAGAAGCACAAAGGGCATTAACCATTGTAGAGCAGGCTATTTCTGAACAGACCATTAGCTACTTCTCTCCACATCTAAGTTTGTGGCTGCTCATTTTCCCTACCCCCTTCTCCCCTACAGGAGTCCTTTGGCAAAACCATCCACTATTTTGGGTTCATTTGCCAGCCTCCCCCCCTAGAGTCTTAGCTACCTATCCTCAATTAGTTGCTGCCCTTTTACGTTTAGGCCGAGAGGCAGCTCTCAAGCTGTTTGGGAGAGACCCTGAAGTTATAACCCTCCCATACAATACATCTCAATTACAATGGCTTATTCAACATGATGATGATTGGGCAATTAGCTGCACCTCCTTCCATGGGACAATAGATAATCATTACCCTGCAGACAGATTAGTCCAGTTCCTTCAAAAGACCCCGGTTGTCTTTCCCAAAAGGACTAAAACCACGCCAATTGCTGGGGCCGTGATAGTGTTCTCTGATGGGTCCTCCTCCGGTATAGCCGCTTTCAGTATTAATGGGCAAGTTACTCGAATACAGACAGACCTCTCTTCTGCACAACTTGTTGAACTAACTGCAATAATCAAAGTTTTTGAGCTTTTAATAGATGCCCCCTTTAACCTTTACACTGACAGTGCCTATGTAGCAACCTCTGTTCCCCTATTAGAGACAGTGCCTTATATACGTCCTTCTACAAATGCTTCCCCCCTATTCGCAAAATTGCAAAAATTAATTCTAAACCGCGATGCCCCTTTTTTCATCGGGCACATACGCGCTCACACTGGCCTTCCAGGGCCGCTTGCCAAAGGCAATGACAGAGTTGATCTGGCGACTCAATTAGTAGCCTCTGTCACGTCAGACTCACCCTTGGCTGCAGCCCAACGGGCTCATGAACTACATCATCTCAATGCTCACACTCTTAGACTCAAATTTTCAATCACCCGAGAACAAGCCCGCCAAATAGTTCGGCAATGTCAAGGATGTCTAACTCTCCTCCCAGAGCCTCATAACAGAATCAACCCCCGGAGGTTAGTTCCAAGAGAGATATGGCAAATAGATGTCACTCATTACCCTCCCTTTGGTAAATTAAAATATATCCATGTGTCTATTGACACATGTAGTGGTTTCCTATGTGCATCCTTGCAAACGGGAGAAGCAACTAAAAATGTCATTACCCATGTTCTCTCATGCCTGGCATATCTACCACCACCTAAAATCTTAAAAACTGACAATGGGCCTGGATACACCAGCTCTAGCTTTAAACAGTTCTGTGCGCAGTTAAGTATTAAGCACATAACAGGAATCCCCTATAATCCCCAAGGCCAAGGCATTGTTGAAAGAGCCCACTTAACCCTTAAAAACATGTTATTCAAACTTCAGTCGGGGGGAGAAGTACTCTATCCGAAAACAGGTAATGCAAAGACACTCCTAAATCATGCACTGTTTGTTCTTAATTTCCTTACTTATGACTCCGCGGGTAAAACCGCTGCTGATCGCCTTTGGCATCCCTCCACGGCAGATAATTATGCACAGGCTATGTGGAGAGATCCGATGACCAACACATGGCACGGGCCTGACCCTGTGCTCATATGGGGGAAAGGACATGCTTGTATATATGATGCTAAAGCACAAAATGCCCGATGGCTCCCAGATAGGCTCATTAAACTTCTAGACACAAATAAAAGCAAAAACAATAACTCTAGTCCAGGGCATGTTAACCCCTGAGAAGCCTTCCCTTTCTGTTTAATTTCAGAAGGCAGGAAGTAGATCCACGCATCTCATGTGAAACCTGTTGTCCCAACCGAAACAACTGACGATCATCCCGCGTGGAGAGCCCGATCCACCAAGAACCCTCTCCGGCTTAAGATCAGCAGAACGCCCCTAAGATGATCGCCTTCGAACTGTGTGCCATTGTACTGGTACTGTGCTCCCTTCCCCCAGGCAGATGTTCCAGCCCACAGCAGTCTCACAACTTGACCTGGGAGGTGATCAGTGGGACAGGGAACGTAGTTTGGAGTGTGTCAAAAATAGCACACCCCTATTCCTGGTGGCCAGACCTGTACCCCGACCTGTGTACATTAGCAATAGATGCAGCCAATTGGGGTTTGGAAGGACACACAGACTTCCAAAAACCCCCCTCCTCCCCTGGGAGCCTAGGATCGCCCCCTTGGGGAGGATGCGGAGAACCCAGCAAGAGGAGAGAGTTGAAAACCCTCACTTTCTATGTCTGCCCTGGTTACCATCGTAGCCAGGCCCTTAATTGGAAGTGTCAAGGATTATCAGATTTTTACTGTGCAAGCTGGAGTTGTGAGACCTCAGGTGACACCTACTGGCGGCCCTCCTCCTCATGGGACCTTATTAAAGTCACTGCTAATTACACCCACTCAAATCGGGGCAACGATGGCACGTGCAATACATGGTGTCACCCGTTGCGTATCGAATTCACCAATCCTGGGAAACGGAGTACTAGTTGGACAACGGGGGCCACATGGGGACTGAGACTCTACCAGAGTGGCTATGATAATGGAGTCTCGTTTACAATCAAGCTTAAAGCAGAGCCTCTTCCAGCTGTCCCAGTAGGACCCAACGCTGTCTTGCGAGACTAGCCGCGTCTCCCAGCCCCGCCCGCGCCAACCCTAGCCCCACCTGCAGACGCTGCCACCCCTTCCTTCGCCTCCACTCTTAACCGACCCACCTTCCTTCCTAGCACCGGACAGCGCCTTCTCAACCTCCTTGAAGGAGCTTTCCGAGTTCTAAATACCACCAACCCAAATACTACCAAATCCTGTTGGCTTTGCTTTTCCTCTTCACCTCCTTACTATGAAGGACTAGGATTGTTAGGCAATTTTAACAATACGACCAGCCACGAAGCCTGTAGCTGGGGCACACAAAAGTTAACCCTGACTGAGGTAACTGGAAAAGCTACATGTTTAGGAACAATTCCCTCAACCCATAAGAGTCTGTGTAATAACACCATACCCATAGTTACCTCGGGTGAAAACAGATATCTAGTCCCTCCCCGTCAAGGATGGTGGGCTTGTAACACTGGACTAACACCGTGTGTTTCCACCGCTGTTTTCAATTCCTCCCATGATTTCTGTGTTATGGTTCAACTAGTGCCGAGACTTATATATCATGATGATCCCTCATTTGTCACTGAGTTCGACCCTAAAAATAGGTACAAGAGAGAATTAGTCTCGTTGACCCTAGCCACATTAGTGGGAGTAGGAATTGCAGCAGGAGTAGGAACAGGGACAGCTGCCATCATCCAGGGGAACCAAAACTATGAAGGGCTAAGAACCGCCATTGACGACGATCTAAAAACCATAGAACAATCTATTACCAAACTTGAAGAATCTCTGACTTCCCTTTCTGAAGTCGTCTTGCAGAATAGACGGGGGCTAGATCTACTGCTCCTAAAAGATGGAGGACTGTGTGCAGCTTTAAGAGAAGAATGCTGTTTTTATGCAGACCACTCCGGAATAATAAGAGATTCAATGTCAAAGCTTAGAGAAAGGCTAGACCAGAGAAAGAGAGAGCGAGAAGCTAGCCAAAGTCCCTTTGAGTCCTAGTTCACTAAGTCCCCATGGCTCACAACTCTGATCCCCACCATCCTTGGACCCTTAGCAGGACTCCTCCTTTTAGTGTCTTTTGGCCCTTGGGCTTTAAGAAAACTAACAGCCTTTATTCGAGAGCAGGTTGACCAGCTCGTCAAGCCAGCAGTTGCTGTTCATTATCACAGACTTACAGCCTGTGATGAAAGATCCGACACCGAACCAACCAATGCTCCCGGCCTCCAGTTTTCAACTTTACAGGCGCCTCAACCCTGGTACCATCGATTCTGGCACCGTAATTAATGTGGCCCATATGCTGGTCGGCCAGAACCAAGCATACCCCTAACTGTGAGGGTATGGGCATCGAGATGAGTGCGAGACAAAGTACCGCAAGGGAGGGTTCTTCCTAGAACCTCTCTGGTCCTCCCTGAGAATATGCCTGGTTTGCATAGAGGTTGGTATCCATATGTACATAAAGCCTTAATATCAGCTAGCAATTTGGCTTTCAGCTCTGCCTCTCCTCCCTAAAAGATACCGAGAGCATATAGGTAGACATTCGCAAGATGTTACCTTACTGGAGGAGCCAGGCCTCTATTCCCTCACTCGATTAAGGCCCACCTTTCTGAAATAAATAGAAAGGGAGGAGATGTTGGGAGCCACACAAAGGCAACAAGATGGCCACTGAAACAACAAGACGGCCACAGTTCATGAGGTTCCTGCTTCACTTCCTGGAGATTAGCTGCGAGCCCGCGCGCGCCAACAAGAAAGCCCGCGCGCGCCAAGAGATACTCTTCTCCCCCTCCTTCCCCATTATCATATGCCAATCAGAATAACTCGCTGCGCCATCCCTGCTGTGCAGCCAATCCCCTGCTTACAAGTATCCTATGGCCCACTCTGCCCCTGAACATTAGTATATATGTACCCCCGTCTTACAATAAAATTTGAGGGCTTGATCAGAATACTGTCTTGCCTTCGCTCTTCTCTCGCCCCCATTTTCTTTCAGGTCGGATCCCCCTCGTCCCCACAAATAACTAGGTCCCGCTGGACGGGACAGTCCCGTTTTGTGGCAACAGCTTTCCATCAGAGCTGATTTCACTCAATGCGTCCTTGATCCTCTGAATCTTGTTAACTTAAACAGCAATTCTCTTAAATACAGCTCTTTCTTGAGCCTCTAACATAAGACACAGGTGCATCCATCAATGATTTGAAGTGGGAAAGTCTCTGCTCCTGCAAAAAGCTGGTAGTTATTGCACTATTTAGAATAGTCTTACATTTCAGAAGCATTGTAGCTTAAACAGATGTTAAAATGCTAACTGGCAAAACTATATACCATCGACCATCCTCTTTGTATGGGAAAACATGTTGTATATCCAAAAAATAATTTATAAGCTTAACTGACTCAATTAGGAAATGCTCTATAAATCACCTGAAACTTCTTTGGACTGCTTGTTAACACCCAGCATTGTGATGCTAACCAAAGTACTCCTCTTCTCAAATGTGTTTTCAGAGGAGAGAACAAGCATTGCTGAAACTTTCAAGAATTTCTGCCAAGACTAGAAACCTACCGAGCCAGTGGTGTCCCAGAAATCTAGAAGCATATTTCTTTAGCAGCCTTCAGTGTCCTTGTTACACTGGGAATCCAATAATAAAGTACACAGAAAAGTAGAACTGATAATTCTTACTATGTTAGTAAAGAAAATGTAACACATAACTTGTAAGTGGTATAAAGTATACCAAGAAAAGTAACTTCTGGAAGTAAGCAAGATGGCATTCTCAATAAGGAAAAGAATACTTTCAAAATGCAAAAACATCCCAGTATTTGGGAAAAAGTGGTGAATAATAGCACTACTTTTTAAAAAGGCAATGATTACCAAATATAGTGCTAAAGAAAATAATATATATTTATTTTTACATTCCATGGTTAAAGAACACAAAGAGAATTCTATTGGTTTTTGATGCATATGAAAGAAAAATGGCAATAAGTAACTTTCAAAAAGAAACTTAACCAGAGTTTCCTACATTTGGTGGTTTGTTATTCTAAAAAGTGCTTAGTTGATAATACCATGCTTTCAAATGGGCTTCTGTGAATTAACCATCAAGCTTCTCAATTAACTACTATAATAGAGTACTTTGAAAGGGAAGTTAATAATACCCAATGTGAAACAATAGAATGTTTCTTCTGTTACTGATCCTTGGCTGTAAGCCCTGCAACACTCACATTTTCCTTCTAATTACAAAATAAAATCTCTTTCTGATTTTAAAATGAAAACAAAAACAAAGCCCATGTACACATACAAACATGTAAGAAAAAATGAGTGAACTCCAACAGTACAGGAAATGAATGCCACTGTTTCCTCCATTTTGAAACCCCAATAACAATGCTACTGAAACAGAATCAGGCTAACCATAAAATATAAACAACCACTATTAATTAGGTTATTACCTTAACTAATCAAAATTCTAAATTCAGAGTTGCAAAAGACTTTTCAGACACATACATACACAATGGCTATACTGAAGAAGAACAAGTGTTCACAACACTGTTACTGTTCACTATAATTATAATTATTATAAATATTATTCATAAGTTAATCACTATAATTACATTCCTAAACACTAATATTCAAAGACAGAACCATAAATATCTAAATCACAGTGGCATGAAGTACTTCGGAATTTAGGTAGCTTGATAAAACTAGCGTATCACCCAATGCAGGACTCATAAGAAATGAGACTGGAAAGTGTAGCCAGAGGCCAAGACACAAAAAGCCTAGAATCTTTTAGATTTCCATCCTATCATGTCATGCTTTTCAAAATGAGGTCTGAGTACTCCATGACAATAAAAGGTGCATGAAAAATCATAGGATAAATATGGCACATCTTCCATTAAGTGTCAAGTTCATGGGGCAAAAAAAAACAGGAGTGGAGTTAAACAAGTTTAAGTCACTGTTTTTATATTAAATCCAATTTTACTAGAACATAAAGTTAATGAATTTTTCAGACAGAACATGAAGCTCCAAAGCAATTTCACTCTTTCAGGAAGCTAATTCAGGCTCACTATTCCTTACAGTTTGAGGAAAAGAAGCAAGTTGAAGGACAAAATTTGAGGAAAAGTTTGATAAGTGGTGTTGGGAATGTGGCACTAAATTTTTTTTTTTTTAAATAGGAGAGTGATGTGATCATATCAGATTTGTCCTTTGGGAAGCTCTCTCCAGGGAAGTCGTAAGCAATAGCAGAATGGGCTAAAACATAAAAGGACAATATTGCAGATAGGTGACAAACTGAAAAGTTGTAATAATCTTGTTCAAGAGATGAAAAGGACATGAACCCAAGTTGGAGCTATGAAACCCCAGAGGGCTAAGAAGGTTTTGAGGACACATAGGAGGCTGGCCAGACATCGCCTGACTAACCACACAGTAACTATTCAATGAGACTGCTCTTGAAAACTTGCAGTGAAGTTGTTCATTCTTTTTTAAAGCTAGTATTTCTGTAAGGTGTTTGGTATATGCACCTTTAAAAGATTCTACTTAATAATACTTTCAGTGTGCCTTCCAATCACAGGAAGAACAAAGTAGTGAAATGCTATGGTAAATGTGTTTTACCAAAAATTAAACAAAATTTGAGTAAGATTTATGAAAACTATAGTTAATAAAGGAATTAACCATGTTTTCAAAATGTTAAGAAAAATTACTGCACTCTAGTTACCAACATAGCTTTTCTAGAGACATAATTATACAGTTTGAGAACTAGTTAGGAATGGATTTGGTCTTTAATGTGATATTCTAGCATAAGTGAAGGAATAAACAGACTCTTCCAGAAAAAAAAGAATGAGAATATTTAAAATATCTGATTACATAATAACTGAACAAAAAGTGATTTTTTTAAAAACCATTGTTTGACACTTCAAAAGGAATAAATACATAGTTTAGCCAGATGATACCTGCTAAAAGGCACAAAATAAAACTTAAACTTTCATTAAGTTGCCAGTAAAATGCAGCCATTAACAAGAGACATTAAAATTGTTAAGGGAAATAAAAGAAAATACAAAAGATCCTTCCACAATATACTCTTGAAAATATTATAACTTGAGAAAAAGTAGATGAAGTAAATGTTAACCTTATTGAACAAATAAAACTAGCAATTTTCAATCTAAATTTTTTAAAGTCTTTTAACTGCTTTTCAAACAGCATACATTAGTCTATTCTACTTATTTGTGTAACAGAGACCACTGCCAGCTATGATCGTAATCCAAAAACTAGCAAAGATGCAAGTATGGAAAATGATAGAAAAAATAAAACACTACTCAAACAAATGTTATCTGTAATCAAAGATTGATCTGTTTATATTTTAAAACTATGTATCAGAAATATTAAAAACATTGTAGAAATCATTACAGAAAAAAATTAACGGTAGGACACGTTTAGAAACTAGTCTTCTAGGTCCTAAAAAAAAACTAGTCTCTGGGTCCTAAAAAAAAGCTTTTAGATGAAACTCTTCAGCTCTCAAAAAAACATGGCATAAGAATAACATAAAAATTCAAGACACTTCACTTGGCAGCAAAAGACTCATCTAGACATACAGATCTTATACCAATTTTATTTGAAAGTTTATGCTTGCTACCTTAAAGAAAAACTAAGCTTTTGGCTAAACAAATTCATAACAGAAAAAAAGAATCTCAAAAATACAAATTATAAATTTTCATTATGGGTAATTCTCATAAAATCTCTCTCCATCAGTAACACCAGGTAATTAAAACTGTTCCTTTTATTAGCTCTGCTGATAATGTTTTTTTCATGTCTCCTGAGAAGGTAAATGAGAAAGATACCAACAGCAAATCAAGAACAGACAATTGTCTGGAAAATTTTGGTTCTAAATATTTTTAGAATTATTGTAAGAAACTGTGATGATAAAGACAGTTGACATTATACAAAGGAAATCAAGACTTTTGTCCAAGATTATCTACAGAGACGCTATTTTTTCTGTTTTTTTGTTTTTTAAATTCACCTGCCTCTTCCAGGCTGTCCATATGCATTGGGTAGGGGAAAAGTGCTTCTACAAAACTAGTCCATTGCAAATATCCTTATGGGGTTGCATCACAAAACATTACCTGACAGATGGGAAGTGGACAATGATGGAGTTTTTTTAGATTGCTTTTTGAAACAAAATGTTCCCTCAAGCGTATGTTTTACAAGATTATGTGCTCACATTTATTGTGAGTGACTGTGTAAGGTCTCATTACATAGTAATGAGGTGCTGGTCTCATTATGGGTCTTATGGGAGAACTTCTCTGCAATTATCAATAGCTAGCCCACTTGCAATTCCACACATACTATTTCAGGGGACTACCCAAACTACCTACACCTGTCCAGAACAGCCCAGACTCCCCATCAATGCAAAACACATAAATTCAAGACATATGAAATAGTCCTAAATTTAGAATGAATACCTAAATAAAAATAAATGAATATCTAGACAATAAAGAAACCCTGAATTAAAAAAAATGATTTTTTTTGGTAAAGCATATTTTGCATACACACAGGAAAAGAGGACAATATCCCATGTTAACAACTGTTATTTTTAAGTATCAAAAACACGAGTGCTTCCTACTTCCCCCTTTTGCTCTTCTCTGTATTTTTTAGCTTTCCTACAATGAGCATGTAACTTTGGCAATCAAAGAAAAAAAAAAGGTAAATACGTGCAGAGCCTCTAATCTTAATCCAGCAGTTCATCTGGATCAAAGACACAAAGTAGCCGACCTTTAAACCTCCTCAGAGTCACTGGAGTAACAAATCCTCCAGGGCTTGGCATGGCTGAAGGTGGCCGCAGGGCTCCCCAAAGCTCGGTGGTAATGTATCCGGCGCCTTAGCAAACGGAGGGGCAGAGTTGTACCACACAAACTTCATCAAGTGCTTCAGAAACAGCGAAAACTCACTCCCAGCTCTCCCGTGACCCCGCCCCCCATGGCGCACTCAAGCCCGGAGGACCCCAGGCCGGACCCGCCGCCGCTCAGGATGCTCGCGAAGACCTGGCCCCCGGCCAAACTGCGCGCCACAGCTCACCTCCGTCTCCTTCCCCTGCGACTCCCCGACTCCCCGACTCCTTCCCGCAAACACACCCTCGAGCCACAGGGGAGGGAAAGAACGGCCGCGCTTAGAGGCAGCCGCCCCCGATTCCCGTGACCTTGGGCAAAGCGCTCCGCCTCTCGGAGCCTCAGTTTCCTAATCTGCCATCCTCGCACGGTGACCACAGGCTCAGAAACCCCGGGGGCTTTGCAAAACCCTCGGGCCGTTCGCCTAACTCTGCACCCACACCCCCTCCCCTCGACCGCCCCTCGGCTCCGGGCAGCCCCACCGCGTCGGGGGCAGCTCCTCTCCGGGGCGCTGCCCCGATGCGCCCGGGACGCGTCGCCTCGCAGTCCGGTCCCCGTACCTGGCAGTTGCTGTCCTGGGGCAGGTTTTTCACTAGGATTTTCCTGCGATTGCTGAGCTCCCGGCGCATCCGCTGCAGCCGCGCGGCGACCTCCTCGGGGTGCAGCGCGGCGGGCGCGGGGCCCCGGGCGTCCTCGCGCGCCTCGGCGGAGGGGCCCGGCGCGCGCTGCCCCGACCCCGGCCCCGGCCCCGGCCCTGCCGCGCCGCCCCGGCCCGCGCCCCCCTCGCCGCCGCCGCCCGCTGCCGCCGCCATCTTCCCGGCGCCCCGCGGTTGCGGGCTCCTCCGGAGGCTCGAGGGGAAGCGGAGAGAGAAAGCGGGAGGAGGCCCGGGCGGGGGCGAGGCGGGCAGAGGCCGCAGAGCGGGCCCAGCCGCGGGGAGGGGAGCGGGGAGGCGGCGCCGCAGCCGGGGGGCGGGCGGGGAGGAAACCTGAGCGCCGAGGCGGAGCCCGAGAACCACCTCGCGAGAGCCGCCCCCTCGGGCCCCCGGCCCCGCGCTCGGGCGGCGCCCACCCCTCCCGCCCACCGGCGGCGGCGGCGGCCCCGGAGCCGCCACGCGGACACCTGTGCGGCGGGCGGCGCCCCCTCCCTGCAAGGCCTGAGAAGTGGGGCTCTGGGGACGCGGCCCCGCGGCGGCCGCTCCCGGGGGACCCGAGTCCCAGGCGCCTGATCCCGTGCGGCCTCCCCACGTGACGGCGTGGCGGTCTCCGGGCGACCCTCGAAGTTCCCGCGCTGGGGTGGTTCGGGGGCTGCAGACGCGACTGAAGGCTCCCCAGACCCCGGGAGGTGCCCTGCAGGCTCCGGACGGTAACCCTTCTGCTGTGCTCAAGATGTGCGTATTTGGCAAAAAAAAAAAAGTTTGAATTTACAATGAAAAATAAAATTTAAGGAGTCCAAAGAAATATTCTGGAGGAAATTTTCTATATTTGGAAAAACCTGGTCGCCACGTATTTTCCGAGCTGTGTAGAAGAAGCCCTTTACCGGTCCCCTCCGTCCCTGTTGTACAATTCCTAAAATGTTAAACCTGGATGGCTGCAAATAACATCATATAAAGCGATGCTGAAACAAAGACTAAAATGGAAGAGCAGCTATGGCAGAAGGCTGAAGGATACTACTTGCAACTTGGAGAGTTACACTGTGAAACTATACTTGGTCAAGATGATGGTACAGATAAAACTGGCCACAGCTCAAATGACTGTCAGCAGAGAGGACCGTGAATCCTAAGTGTGTAACATGCAAATATGCTCAAAAAAAAAACCCAAAAAATAGTTGTATCATTTTAAATGATTCTGCAGTACATCCATGTTCAGAGCTGCATTATTCCCAACAGCCAAATGGTGGAAATAAGCCAAATGTCCGTCTACCAGTGAGCAGAGGAGCAAATTCTAGTATATACACACAAGGAAATATTATTTAGACATAAAAGAAATAAAGTATGGCTACAAGGCATTTGAACCTCCAAAATATTATGCTAATAAGCCAGATACAAAAGGTCATATTGTAGGATTCTATTTATTAAAAATATTCAAAGTAAATCCAAAGAGACAATACAGATTGGTGATTACCAAGATTGAGGGAGGAGGAATGGGAAACAACTGCTTAATATAAGTAAGTTTTCTTTTGGGGTAAGGAAAATGTTTTGAACTAGACAAAAGTGCCAATTGACCACTGAACTGAATGTGTTAAATATTTGCTGAATTGTTCACTGTAAGATGGCTCATTATGGGAATTTCACTTCATAAAAAGATTTGAAAAATAATATTCTGCAGTTTATAGCTTTGTCACCAGCTTTTTACAGGCTCCCTAGAGAGCCTCTTTCTATGACAGTATGATTGAACATCATTCTTTTCATAGCTGCATATTGTTCTACTGTAAGAATTACCATAGTTCACATTATTAATCTCCTAGTGTTAGGTATTTTTAATCTATTGTAAACAGTGCTGAGATTAATATCCATGTACCTATATTAGCAGATTCTTAATTTTTCCATAAAGAACAAGAAGCAAAATTTCTTCATCAAAGAATACAAAGATTTTATATATATTATATCCTATTTGCCTTCCCTCAGTTGTCCCTATCACAAACATCGTTTTCAGAGTGCTCATTTCCTTGCTTGCATCTATGAAAGTTTGATATCAAAATACTTTATTTTGTTTTAAATTTTATTCCCTTGATTTAAAAAGGTATGAATTTTAAATTCCAACAAAACTGTTCTGTAGGCTGAGAGATTTTGAGAAGTATATTCTTTAAAGTGGGCAAGAAGCATGAAAATAGCGTTAGTATATGCTTTGACTTGGAGTCACTCATCAAGTTTCAGAATACGTACTTATCTAAATGAGCACAATCTTCTTGACAGTTATTGAATGTCTCTCATATGCTAGACAATATAAAGTCCCTAGAATATCAAAATAATAAAATAAGGTTTCTATGACAGGGGTTCAGTCTCATTGGGAGAAAATTATACAATAATTATAATTAAATGGCACACATGCAAACAAGTGTTAGGAGTAGCCCTGGAAAACAGTGATCTGACTCTAATTTTAGTGATGTTGCTTTTGCTGAATATATATTTCAAACTGCTTTTTTGGTATTGACTTCAGAATCTACAACAAATTCTTCTGCATAGTTTCTGTGGTAGTGAATATTCATCACTTAGAGAAGGGTTTGACTTTTGGAAATAATTAAATGTTATTTGAAGCTAAGTCTGCCGAATGAATCAGGTGTTGATTGTGCTCTTGGGATTATGATGATGTAATTGGGGTTTTGGGCCCCAAGTGGGACATAATTACAATGTAATCAAGTTATTAAACCAATTTTACTAAGTGGCTACTTGGACTTGATCCCATTCCTTGAACAATATTGCTGTGTGTTGTAGGGTGGTAGCTTTCAAACTTTTGACCCAATCCAGTAGGAAATAAATATACCATAGTGGGAAATATATGCCATATTGGGAAATATGTTTTATATCACAACCCAGGTAAACACATGCATACAGCTGAAACAAAGATTTCACAAAACAATATACCCTTACCTGACGCAGCACATTCTAGTGTTTTTTATTAGATTCTATTCCATTTTTTAAAATCACTGGGGTAATACACTAAATTGATTCCATATGTCACTAATGAGTCATTGCTCACATTCTGATAAACATTGCTCTAGGTTTCAAATCAACTATCTTTACTACTTTGGCTCAACTGTTTTCAAGGAATTCAGAGAAATAATAAAAACTTGTTAACTGAACTGATAATCTGACATTGCCACGTAAAATAAATGGATGGCAACTACAAAGATTTGGAAATGCTACTATAATTCCAAAGAGTTCCTTTCATTTCAGGTTTTAGCCTGACTTGAAATAGCTTCTGCAGCAAACGAAGGGAACATTCTAATTTGAACCTGATGTCAAGTATAATTATCAAGCTACAACATATTTGCCAATATGCACAGGTAATTATCATGACCTATATAATTACCTTGTTCTGAAAACATGATCCATGTGCTCACTTTTGCCTTTATTTTTAAAAACACTGGTGTTATTTTTGTGTAGTTTTGAAGTCTGTAATAGAGAAAATGGAGAAGTTTAATAAGTCTCAGTTTATAGTATAATAGTAATAACACAGCCTCTTGCATCCAAACAATCTTTTGCTTATATGTTATGATAATATGATGAAAACAAGTATGCGAAAAGGCCCTGTAAACTCAAAGAATGATAGACTTCTAGTTATTTATTCATTTAGTGATAGATACTGAATGCCTACAATGTATCCGATACTACACAACATACCACATTTGATTGATTTTTATTCAGAAATGGCCTTTTCCCTGGGGAAAGTAATTGCCATTCAGTAATTGCAAATTTGGCATGATAAATACTATGACTAAAGTAGTCTTAATAGCACAGGGGGGTGTTTGATTTGGACGAAGAGGAAGATATCAAGCTGGGTCTTGAAGAACAAGTAGGAGTTTTCCAGATGACAAGGGGCAAGGATTGAAACAGGGAACAGAAAGAGACCCAGGAGCATCAGAGACAGGCATATCCATGAAATAGTAAGTTTGGTGTTAATGTAGTGTGTGCTTCTTTGGGGAGAGTGACAGGAAATAACTGAGAAAGGTAGCAAATGTCACTCCATTTTAAGAAGTTGATTCCATTTTAAGTCAATGCTTTAGTATGGCCTACAAGCCAATCCTCTAGAGAAAAGGAGTTTCAGAGGCTCTTAGGCAAGGAAAGGACACGATCAGATTTAACTTTTTAAAAAATGATTCTGATGACACCAGAGAGAATGAATTTAGCAGGTCCTACGTCAGGGAGACCAGTTAGAAATCTTTTGAAACAAAGTGAAAACACCGGAGGGCTTCTACTGGAGTAGTATACACAATAACAAGTGTAGAAAGGCTTTACATAGCTTCCCAAAGTTTGTATTCCCTGTTTCTTTCTTCTCCGTATTATTTTATTTTTAATTATAATTAATTAATTATAATCACTATCATAATTATAATCAACCTGTAATGGAGCTAGTACATTCCTATTTACCAGTGAGGACTCAAAGGCAGATAGCAGGCAGGAGCGCCACGATTCCCAGGCAAATCCATCCGCTTTTGGAGTCCAGGTATGTGAGCTTGTGTAAATGTAGCTGGAGGAGGGGCTGGATTTGTGGCACTTTTCTGAGAGAAACACAGCAGAGCAAGCTGAATATAGTAACAGAGGAAGCAGGGTTTGGATACCTGAATTCAATTCTGTGTAACTGGAGCAAGCTATTTAAAGCATGAGAGAATAATTCAAATATGACTAACTTCAGACTCTTCATCTCTGAAATAGAGCTAATAACCCATAAGGCTATTATTAAAGGCTATTATGAGGATTCGATGGGATAACATAAAAGGGCTTTATATATGTTAAAAAAGAAAAAAGCCCTTTTAAGGGCTAGATAAAAAAGTAGTTGTAGTAATAATAATAACAAAGACATATTAATTGTTTTTAAGTCTTGGTGACATTGGATGTCAGCGAAGACAAAGGAGTCAAGAATGGTGGTGTGGTTTCTATTATGATAGACTGGATGGGCATTGATGTCGCAGTTGAAAGAGGGAACAGTTTAGGAAGTAAAGATACCAGGCTCAATTTGGGCATCTGAACTTCAAATATTGCAGGACATATAGATAAAAATATCCAGTGGAGTCTAAACCTTGTGAGAGAACTAAGGAGTTAAAAATGAGGCTGGATGAGATTCATCCAGGCTGAGTGTGTAAATTGATAAGTCCAAGAAATAGAACCATCGAGAATGACATTTAAAAGCCAGAATGGAAAAATAGTGGAAGTTACTTGGTAGTCCTGTTAAGGACTGCTCATACGACTTAGGTGCCCAACCCATAACAAGAGAGCCAGGTGACAATGAGAAAGATAGCTGGCAAACACAGATGTATTACATTAGCTATTGCTCCCTGTATTCTTACCTCCAGTTACCTAAGTGTTGCTCTCTAGCTAGTGATCCTTGGCTCAAGCCCTCTGTTACAGCTTTTGGCACATTCCCTCCTTGGCTTCTGTGTCTTTACAGTATTGACCTTGGTTGTTTTTTTGGCTTCCTTCTTGGATCATAGGCTGAATGGACTCACCACTCATTGCTTTCTGCTATGACTTTGTATTCCCTGATACACCAGCTATAAGAGAAACCCCAAAACAGAAAGAAAGATGAAACAAAGATTGGAAATGAACTAGAAAGAGCAGCTTCAGAGAAGCCAAGGAAACAAAATATTTCAAGAAGGAGAATGGTCAACTTGTCAATGCAGAAGGGAGGACAAATAGAAGGAGGGTTGAAAAGGAGGTGATTGGAGTTGGTGGCTTAGAAGCTGCCAGTGTCTTTGAATGAGAGCAAGTTCAAGAGGGTGGTGGGGACAAGAGGGACCCCTGTGAGAAGCGATTGGTGAGATGAACTTTACGCCCTCTAATTTTCTCTGTAAAGCTGAAAAAAGATCATCCTCTGATAGGGGATTTGGGAAGGAAATTAAAATTTGTAGTCCATATAGGTGATTTACCTATACTTAAATCTTACAACCACCTTCTGGAGTGGGCATTATTATTCCCAGGCAATAATGTATAATGAACATATTCATTATAATTCATGCTGACTTATGGAAGGAAGTGGCACATGTTCTATCAAAAAATGTAATTAAAAAAAATGGTAGCTATAAAATCATAGAAAAATTCACAGAACAGGCAGCATAAATATTTGAATACACTGATGTAATGAAGTTGAGCCATGCAGCTAGTGTGGGGCAAATTTAGAACTCAAACCTGGTCTGTCTCCAAATTCTCTGCTTTTCTTCCTGCATTCAGATTTAGAACAGCTGCCAAGGGGAATGTGAAAGTACTGACGTAGTAATAACAGTGGTAGTATTATGAATATTATTACTTATATATAAGTTTACAATAGGTGTATTAGTGATGATTAAAACAAATCACATGATGGTAGTGCTGGTAACAGGGATAAATGCTTCTGCTGCTTAAAATTTAACTGCAAGTAATAGCCTCATACCTACCTTTATGCCATAAAACACAGTGGCTATGAGAATCCACAACTAAATGATGTTACTTAATACAAATGACTTTTCTTAGTTTCAATTTAGCCACAAAATATCATTTGCAGTCTTCCCTTTTGTTATAATCTAAATATACCTTTAAAATACTATAAACTCTTACTATAATTCAGATTTATTTTTATTTCTAAGGTTATGAAAGATATTTTGAAAGTCATAAGCATGTAAACTACAAACATTTCCCTTGAACCTTGAATTCTATGAAATAATACAAAAAGAATTTTACACTTTGCCATTAAAGTTTAAATTTTTTTGGCATCCTGCTTCATGAATTATAGAAGTCTGAGGAACTGGTTCACATTCTAATCATATATGTGTTTTTAAAAATGGTAGCTATAAAATTACAGAAAAAGTCATGAAACAGACTGCATGAATATCTGAAAAACAATAAAGTATAACCCAGCTATCTAGCAGGGAAAAAAAATCTTTTTAAATTTTAAAGTTTTTGTGTAGAATGGAAGTATTTACCATTTAAGCAAGTGATATTTAAAACATGATTTTGTTGAAAGTCTTTTTAAAGTACCTGTATTAAGAACTACATTTCTATTTACCCCATACAACAGAGGATACTCAACCTGAATTATGCTTTTTGTGATGATTCCATTAATAGAGTGATTGTTCTCTGGGTTTATTAAGGAGTCTAAGATGATTTCCTTCTGCATTAAATGGCTTCGTAAAGCTTTGCCTTTTAATTCTTATGAGTCCTTCTCATAGATTTTAAAAAAATCCCTCCTTATCAGTGCCCACTTCTCATGGTGGCATGTATATTTGCACAAACTCATTCATGCCTGTTTAACATTAACCTGTTCACCCAACCCATACACGTGCAAATAAAAGTAAAATTTCACCTGTCCCTGCTTATCATCTACAGTGCTCTTTGGCAGGCTCCTATCCCATCTCCCACCTGGTCTCCTGGCCTTGGCTTCTCTTCTTCCTGCTTCTGCCATTTAGGCTTGATTGGAGAGATGTCCACTCAGATCTTCCTTCAAGAAGTTTATAAAGTGTAATTGGCCATAAACCTCCAGTGAGCTGCTGTAAGTCAAGGTCTCCATCATTCACACTGAGGCCATTCTCCTCCAAGGAGCTCCCAACCAATAACTACACTATAGTTGGCCACATCTGTCTGACACAAAATACCTCTAGCGGGCAATCTATGAGGATTCTTCGGTTGCCTGGCCTGGACTTTGTCAGAGTGGCTGCAGCCTGGGGCTCTCCTACCCAATCTTCTACCCTTCTCCCTCTCCTTTCACAGGTGTCAGACCTGCTTTGTTGTTTGAAGGCTCTCCCCACCTACTCTTGCTCCCCTTCTTCTCTTTAACCTTCACATGTGTTTCTCCAATATATCCTTTGCACATCTGATATTGGCTTGATGTCAGCTACTAGAGGGCCCAACTGACACAGATAGTTAAAAAACAGTCCAAGAAAGGAGGCAGTAAAATTAGGTTTAGGACTGTTCTCTCATGTGTGGCTGGCAAGGAGAACCTCATCCTGAGTGGAATATAGGGAATGGATAGTCCCTGGCACAAGGTAGCTCCACAGTTGCTGAAGATTTCATTGGTGGAGACCTGGCAATGCATTCTGGTAGAGGGGAACAGTTTTGCTAGTGTGATGATTTAGGCATTTGAAAGCTATGGGGAGAACAGTGCCTACAAGTACACTGGTGTTGGCTAGTTACTTCAAAGTTCTATCAATGCCCTGCAAGAGGGATAGTAAGAAACTGAGAAATAATGAAGCAGTAAAAGTCACAGTGTGAGAGCCTGTTTGACTTGAAGCACTTTCTTGGAAAATAGGATTTGACACCATTGCAAGGACTCCACTCACGTCCCACTTCCAACCCCCAGCAACCCCAGCTCAGGGAATGAGGCAAATTCCCTGTAGGGTGGCTCTTAGAAGCCTGGAAAAGCTGATAGCCCATGCTGCAGCAGAAATGCCTCCTTGCCATGGCAGATGGTAGTGGAAGGAATACAAAGGCCACAGAAAGGAGTATGCAGTACTGCTTCGTAATTTGAGACCAGGGGGCCCATCAGAGGTTTGTGCCCAAAGCAAAGCCCGGAGAATGTCCCAACCTCAAGGCTACCAGCAGTGCACTGGCGAGAGGGGTGCCAGCATCACTAAACCTAGGGAGGGCATTGCTTGCAGGCCCGAGATAAAGCTGTCACAGATCTGAGCTCATTAATACTAACAGGGGGGACAGCACACCAGTATAACAGAAGCCATATAATGAAGCTTAATTGCCAGAAACCAGAGGGCCTCCATTACTCTACCTACCAGCAGGACTGGAGCAGCCGTCAAGGAAAGATGACCCACAGGAAGCTGCAGAAATGGTTAGCAGAATTTGATTTCACTATAGGCCAAATATAAGAGCAACCAGTGAGAGTACCATTTCACATCTATAATCAGAAAGAGGCAAGAAAGGATATGGGTAGTTGCCCCAGTAATAATTCATAATTCATTGCTCAGTTCCTGGACCTGAGACAACTTTAAAATAATTAACATAATTTATTAATGGTATCATTTTCTATATAATTTGGGCACATTTTTTTCCTATCTCTTGAGGAGACCACATGACATCCCTCTTTTTCAGAGGTCTACTTTTCCCCCCAGTTTTATTGAGAAATAATTACATATATTACTATGTAAGTTTATGGCATACAGCATGATGTTTTTATTTATATAGATTGTGAAATGGTTACCATAAAAGTTTCATCTAACATCCATCTTCTCATATAGATGCAATTAGAAGAAAATAAAGAAAATAAAAAAGGAAAAAACTTTTCTCCTTGTCATGAGAACTCTTAGGATTAATTCTCTTAACCACTTTCCTGTATACCATACAGCAGTGTTAACTACAGTCATCCCCCCATTGTACATAACATCCCCAGGACATATTAATCTTATAACTGGAAGTTTGTACCTTTTCACCACCTTCCTCCAATTCCCCCTCCCCCCACTCTTTGCCTCTGGTAACCATAGTCTGAGCTCTTTTTTGATGAGTTTGTCTTTTTCTTTTTAGATTCCACATATAAGTAAGATCATGCAATATTTGTCTTTCTCTGCCTGATTTATTTCACTTAGCTTAATGCCCTCAAAGTCCACCCATGTTGTCACAAATTGAAGGATTTCATCACTTTTTATGGAAGAGTAATATTCCATATATATTCCATATATGTATGTATGTATGTATACACACAGCACAACTTCTTTATCCATTCATCTGCTGATAGACATTTATTACCATGTCTTGGCTATTGTACATAATGCTGCTATGAACTTTCAAGTTAGTGATTTTGTTTCCTTTGGATGTCTTCCCAGAAGTGGAATTGCTGGATCATATGGCAGCTCTATTTTTAATTTTTTGAGGATCCTTCATACTGTTTTCCACAATGGCTGCACCAATTTTGAGAAAATCTTCAGACCCAGAACTCAGTGACTGAGAGATGACTGTATTCCAAGAAGGAAGAACCCTGCAATACCGTGACAAATACTAACCATAATGATTTCCCTCATTCTACCCCAAAGGGACCTACAGCCATTTACTCAGGTGACTATGCACTGGAAAAAGGAGAATAACTACACATATTGAGGGCTTTTGGACATACTATCAGAGCTGACGTAGATACCTGGAAACCTCAGTATCATCACTATCCCCTATTAGAGTGAGGGCTTTGGGACCCAGTAATATACATAGTCTGGGTCCACTGGGTCCATGACCCTAGTTGGTGATGATTTTACTTCCCTTATGAAAAATTAGGATTAAAATTCATGGCATTTGATTCACTTAGGTCCTTGGCTAGTAGGATAATACTGAGGAAGGCCAAGAAGATTCTGAAACTGCCCTTTTCTTAACCAAGATAGTGAATCAAAAATAATACTGCATCCCAAAAGTGATGCAGGTTAACTTTGTATGTCAACTTGGCTGGGCCATCATGCCTAGATATTTTGCTAACCATTATTCTGGATATTTCTGTGTGGGTATTTTGGGGTGAGATTTCCTTTTAAATTGGTGGACTTAAGTAAAGCAGATTGCCCTCTATGATGTGGGTGCACTTCATCCAATCAGTTTAAAACCTGAAAAGAACAAAAAGCTGACCTCTCCTGAGCAAGAGGGAATCATGCCAGTGGACTGCCTTCAGACTTCATCTGCAACATCTGGTCTTCCTGATCTGCCAGCAGACTGCCTTTGGACTTAAACTGCAACTCTTTCCTGATCATCCAGCCTGCTGGTCTCCTTCATCAGATCTTGGACTTGCCAAACCTCCACAATCACATGAGCCAAATAAATCTCTTAAAAATTTTTTTTAAATAAAATTATTTATTAGAACATGCCCATCCTCTGGAGAACCCTGATTAAGTACAACCACCATTAAAGACTTAAAGAATGCATGGGTGATGCATGTGGGTCCTACCCTATCTTCATTTAATTCACCAGTCTGACATATAGGAACCACATGGGTCCTGAAGAATGACTAAATAGTTCTACAAGTCCAACCAAGTACCAGGTTCATTGCCATTGCTGTGCTAGAAATGATATTCATGGTAAAGCAAATAGTAGGGCCTCAGCTGTGTAGACAATGTACTGTGTCAACATCGATTTGTTGATTGAATTTCTTTTCTATACCAATCAGAAGAGAGGATCAGAAACAGTTCATACTGAAATGCAATGGATAACAAGATTCATTTATAGTTTAGTCCCAGGACTATTGTTGATTCTCCATATTCTATAATAATATAGTTCAAAGAATTTATATCATCACATCAATACAATACCTTAGCAACATAATGTTGATCTGGCAGGACAAGCAAGAGTTGGTTTGATGCTGTTTGCCTTAGTAAGGCAAATGAGTTTCAGAAGGTGGGACATAAAACATATGCAACTTCAGGAACCTGCCACTTCAGAAAAGTTTTTTAAGAGTTCATTGACTAGGGGTAGGTCTGGACATCTCCTCTGAAGTAGAAGACAAATTGCTGCATTTTATATATCCTGCTACAGACAATGAAGCATAACACCTGGTAGACTTCTTTAGGTTCTGCAGGCAACCAAATCTACACCCAATACTGGAAATATATTCCAGCCTATTAACCTGGTGACATGGAAAGCTGCCAGTTGTGAGTAGAAACTGGAACAGAGAAGATCTTTGCAGTAAGTGTAGGCTGCAGCTTATACAGTACTACCACTGGAAGATGAGAGATGAAGAGGCCTGTGGTGGTGCGCATATGGAAGTGGACATGAAATGTGACAATTTTTGTATTACATGTTAATGCCCATCAGACAGCATCTACCTTGGAAAAGGCACTGGGGAAATAATTAGTCAAAATTACTTGATACTCAATGTTAGCCAGCCTTCATCATTGGCCATCCCAGAATTGACACAATAGGCACATGAATAGAATGACTGTGGGGTTAAAGATGGTATCTATACATGGGCTGCACAACATGAATCCCTTCTGCAGGGAACATGAAAGTTCCACGGCCAGGATCCTCACCTGATCCTAATCTACTTGCCCACTGTGCACGTGCAATGATATAATACTTAGCCTAATGTGCAAGCAAATGCTTGTACATGTGTTGGTAACAAGCCATTATTGCCTGTGTTACCATATAAAGAGTTCTGTACAGTACTCGGGGCAGAGACTGCAGAAGACAGCAGAGGCAGGGATAGAGGTTGGTTACTAACTTGTAGCCTGCTGCACGAAGACATAGTTCTAGCATTCGACCTGCCATTATGAGAATAAAGCTTGGTATAAACTCTTTATCCCCACCAAAATTCTGTTGTTATTCGGTCTCATTGAATCTAGAGTGAACTTGCCTGGAGCTGGGAACCCCCTCCATCCCGGAGCTACACCTTCTTACTAAGACTAGTCTCTACTAGTGCTGTCTCAGAATGCCCAACCTACCAGCAACAGAGACCAACAATGAGACCTGATGTGGCACTATTCCTCAAGGAGACCAACAGCCACTTGGGGTCACTGAGCTCTCTGTCTTGGAAGCGCCTGCAGTTCATCCTCACAGTGATAGATACCTATTCTAGGTCTGTGTTTATGAAGAGCCTAGGTCTACCTGAAGAGCCTCAGTTAGCATCAGTATCTGGGAATTTACACAATGCTTGATTCAGAGACATGGACCTCCATATCACATAGCATCTGACCAGAGAACCCTTGCATCCAGTAACCAGGAGGCAAGAAGAGAAGTCACCATCTTCACAGGGTTAATAGGCTCAGAACATCAGGAGGAGGTAAGACTGCATTTCCACATGGTGACCCATTTGGGTGCCTCTAAGTACTTCCTTGACCAATTATAACTATGAGTGGACACATGCAGCAATGTTGGCCTGAGAAGATATGATTACCAAGGAATCAGGTTCCTCAAGAATGTAGGTTTAGGTCATACCACCAGGTAAGCCACCAGGAATGACAGAGGTGATGAGGTGATAGTTAAGGATGAAGGGAATTTAGAAAAAGGAGTAGAGGAGGGAAACACTGAAAATCAGTCATTCCAGCCATTCAGATGTCAGACGGCAGCTGAAGCACCTAGCACCACTACCCTCTTTGAAGTTTCTCCTCAGGAAGAGCTGCTCGCCAAACATATGTAGAAGCTCTTCCAATGGGCAGTTTTTGCTAAGGCACTTGCCATTGACCTTGCTGCACTGAAGCCTGGGGCTCTTTCCACAAGAGGCTCCTTCCTTTCCTCTCCCTTTTTACAGGGGTCAGACCTCTGCTGTGGTCTGAGAGCCCACCTCCCCTACTCCTGCTTCCTCCCACTTTATCCTTCACAGGCATTTTACCTTAGGACATGTCTTGCCTATCTCATTCTATCTATAGGTGCCTTGCTTCTTGGAGGACCCAAACTAGGATAAATAGTTTTTGAATTTTGATTTTAGAACTCCCTACAAACTTTGATATATGTTCATCCTTCTGTTTTGTTCTTCTGCTATTTTATATAATCTGCCTATTTCATCCCTTTAGTCTTCATCCCCTGGCACATTTCCATGCTGTTTATCAATCTCTACTGGAACCTGGCACTCAAGCAGACTTTTAAGACTGTATCTAATTAGCTTAGTCTTGACAACAGTTTTACCACTGATTAGTAATGGATTACAGTCCTTGGACAGTTACTGTTTTTGAAGCCAAGCTAACAGGTGCTTCACATTATCAATGCATAAATTATCTGGTCTCATTCAGTAAAAAAAAAAAAGTCACATTAAATTTTCCTTCACAGATTCTACATTCCCACCTCCTCTCCAAGCCAACTGAGGTGGAGGTTTTCAAGTTAATTCTCCCCATACCATCCCAAATGTATTGTGGAACTAAATTTCCAGGATTCTCTAGTTAAAACCTGAGTTTGGTAGAATCATTAACATTTGAGCTGCCCACTCAAAGAGGTAGCATTTGTACAACTACCTCTGTTTTCAGCTAATTTTACCTCCTCCATTTTGCTGTACTCCAGTTCTCCTGCCAGCTCTTCCATTTCTTTTTTGGTTGTAATATTCCATTACCCTTCTGCTTTTCCTCTCAATTGTCCATTTACAGGCAGCAATTTGCTTTTCTTCATCCAGTAAGAGAAACCCAACCTTTAAACTTGGACTATTATAGAATACTTTTCGCATGAGCACAGATCTTTTTCCTAATATACTTTTCAGCTGGTGAACTTATTTGTTACACAGAAAAAGATTCCAAAATAAGGCATGACAAAGAAAACTTTAATAGAGTACATTAGTGCTAATTCCACACCGCCTGTTAAGAGTTTTTCCAGAAACCTATATCTTTGATGCAAATGCGCATTTAATTCAACTGTAAATGTCACTTACAGAACATCCATTCACAAAGCTCACCCAAGTTTCCACTGAATTGAGTAACACAGTACACATATGTCTATACTTGCCTCATAATGACCACCTTAGAGAGTCAGATGCCTGAAGGAGTTTCAGCAAACCAACTCTGCTGTATTTGGGCAAAATTGTACATAAGGCAGATAGGATGAAAAACTTCCCGAGAAAGTCAATAACCTGTTAAACTCTAGAGTTTAGCAAGAGCACAGTCAGAAAATCCTTCTTTGAATATGATAATCCCTGTGTTATATCTCAAATCCATTTTTTATTATGTCTTAGAGATGAAAAAATTCTTGTTTTGTACACAATTAGTAACATATTCCCCAAGTTATAACTGTTCAATTCCGATAGTATACATTTTCATGTAAATGACCATTTTTCTATTTGAATCAAAATACAATTCATTCATTCATTCAATTAATAAGTAATTATTAATCTCAAACCAACCTTTCAGCAATTTTTTTTTGAGAGGGCATCTCTCATATTTATTGATCAAATGGTTGTTAACAACAATAAAATTTTGTATAGGGGACTCAAGGCACAATCATTAAGCAACCCCAAGCCTAATTCTCAACAGTCTCCACCTTTCGGCAATTTTTAAAATTACTTCTACCTTTTGAAAATCACCATGGACCTATAGCTCCTTCAACAGACTCAATATCTTCTAATTATTGTGATCATTTTTAATGCCAAATTTGTCATCTTTTCCCCAGTAGCTATTCTTTCCCATCTGGACAATCTCTAACATGTCTTTTGGCATTTACAAAACATCTTTAGTTTCTGTATCAGGTTCTTCTTGCTCTCTCTTCCTCTAAGATCAGGTGCCTTCCAAGGATCCCTGGTTCCTTTACTGAAGAATTTTGTAAGGAGAAACACTATAGATGCTAAAGGTTCACATTCTTTTTTCCCTCATGACTATTGAAAGTAATTTGAGTTAAAACCTATCAGATTAGTATGAAGTAGGAAGTGAAGTAGAGTGGCAAGTGTGTTTTAGGCAACAGGCAGAGATCTAATAAGGCAACAATCAAACAAGAAGTAAAATAATGTATACCAGTTGATATGAAAAAGGCTGCAAAGGGACAATGGAAGCATATCAAAGGAACATCTTACCTGGGAAATAGCAAGTGTCAAGAGAAGGTTTTCTGAACAAAGTCACTATTGACTTAGGTAGTAGATATTACTAATGTCCACCAATATTCAGTTCTCTTTTCTTTCCTGAGAATATGAAAGGCTTTGCTTCTTGAAACCCCTTTAAATAATCTAGGCCATGTAGCTGTATATGCTAATGAAGTGTGAGTAGAAGTGTTGGGTGCTGCTTCCTGGCTGTGGCAGTTGGAAGACTGTGGTTCTCTACTGTCTCTCTTCCCATGCCAAGGTGGCCAACAACATTCTAGATGGTGGAACTTCGAATACCTGGGTCCTCGAATGACTACGTGGAGCAGACCTCTTTGTCAGTCAATAGCAGTGCTGGTGTGAATAACAAATAACCTTTTATGTACTGAGCCACTGAAATTTGGAAGTTGTTTGCTGGCTGCTGTTTGTGTATAATGACTAATGCAAATTCATATCTTCCTTACACTCCTTGGGGAAGTTTGACACTTCTTGGGTTTGTACCAGTAGGGAGAGCAAGCAGCTATCAGGATATCAATTCGCAACCTACACTCATTCATAAAAGCCATCAGGAAAGTAAAGTTTTGTGTCTTCTCATCTAAGGTTCCTTCTGGGAAGTGATGGTGCTAAGCAAAACAGTAGATTTTAAAACACCTAGTCTGTTTGCAGTAGTTAAGATTAAATCTGTGGGAGATACAACAGATCTTCAACCCCCAGGAAGTTCTGAAGATAACTCCACTCTTATTGTTTACTTCATTTGAATGTGGCTGTTCTCACTATGAAATCATTAATATACGGTGGGTGATATGAGACCTTGAACAGAGGCAACTGGGAATGGTCCCTACACATCTGAGCATTAGCACCACCTCCTGTTCCACCTTGTCAAGTTCCAGTCTCAGTTTATCTCTATTGTGTGCAAAAATGTAAACAATTTATAGTCTATTTATCTTGTCTGTGTCTTTCCTTGTTGGCCCCAACATATTCTCCTAAACCCACTAAATTAATGCATTGTATTTTTCTTAATGTAATACACACATAATATACAGAAAATTTCCAAGTATACTTATCCACATAATTACAGCTTTTAAAATCCTTTTTTGACTACTGTTATAAATAATCTTGTTTAATACTTACCTTTTTCCCACTAAAATGCAAACTCTGTAAGGGCAAGGACTCTGATTGTTTTGTGCTCTGCTCCTATTGGCAGAGCTTAGTACAGGTCCCAGCCCACAGTGGGCATGTGATGCACATCCATTGAATGAATGACTTGGTTTATAAGGATCACTTGTAGCTGCAATGAAAAGAATAGATTAGAATTCAGTGAGACCAGAAGCAGAGAATCCAGATGGAGACCAGTGTGGTTCTTTACATGAAAGATGAAAATGATTCAGAGTAATGTAGTCACGGGGGGATGGAGAGAAATGAACAGATTTGAGACAAATTTAGAAGGCAGAGCAGACAGGACTTGGTAATTGATTGGACATTAGGAGCCCCATGGGGGAGAGAGTCAAGCTTTCCATGCTGGGCAATGAAATAGGAAATGGAACACTGAGGAGGAGTGGGTTAGGAGTGCCCCAAGTAAATGATTAAGAGTCCAGTTGGTATGGATCCCATGAGCCATCCAAGTTCCAGTGCCACTGAACAGTATCAATTCTGTGACTCAGGAGAGTGGCCTGTGTCTGAAAAACAGGCTTGGGAAAAAGCAGAGTGTCAGAAATTTTCCGCCATAAAAATATATGAAAGCAGCATGTGAGAAGAGGGCTTAAGATAAGACCCTAAGGATTACTCACATTTTTTTTTTGAGGAATCAGAGCTTGCTTATTGCATTTTTTTGGTTTTGGCAGGGTACACTCAGAAAATAAGTTTCATTTTCCTCCCATCACTGCCTTCAAACCATTCGACCCTGGAAAATCTTGAGCATGTTCCACTAATTTTTGTTAAAGTCTTGGTATTCACCTAGTCCTATTTTTGCATGCTAAAATGTTCAGATCCATCTAAATGAAAACCTCCATTTAAAAGCTTTCACCAGCCCATGCTTTCTTTCTTTCTTCAGCTCTAGCCTGACAGATTCCCAGTCGTGGAGTGGAGAAAAACTATGGTCTTTCACTCTTTTTGTGCCATATTTCCCCCATTCCTGCTCTGGTTCTTGGTTCCTTACAGAGTAATATAGGAAGGTGGGATAACAGAAGACATGACACAAGTTTTATTTTGTAGTTGGATGTCAAATGCCCTTCCTGTCTCAGATGTTAAAATGCTCTTCCTCCTGTCAGGGGCTTGGTGAGCTCTCTAAGGGCACTTCTCATACCTCATCTTCCCTTAAATATCTAGGGGCCTCTACGGTGCACCCTTCCTTTACTCAGAAAATCTATTATCCAGCTGGCTTCTTACAAGTCCCCTCAATATTCATACTATTTTCCTACTGGAGTAATTGACCCCCAACTTCTTAAGTTGGATCCTTGCAAGATCATGCTGCCGTCCTGTATTAGGATAGGCTAGGTCGTGCTATGATGGTTCCTAAATCTCCATAGAAATTTACTCTGTCATGCTACATGTGCAGTGTAAGCTAGTAAGGGGCTTTGCCTATGATAGCCTTCAGAACCCCCAGGCTCATACAGACTTCCTCTTGACTCATGCTTCTATGATCATCACAACAAGTGAAAAATAACCTGGTGAATCCTGTGCCAACCCTTCAAGCTTCTACTCAGAAATGACACCTCTCTTCTGCCCACGTTTCAAGGGCCAAAGCTGGGCACATAATCAAACTTGAAGGAGAGTGAGGAAGTACAACCCACATGCTCAGATTAAGGGAACAACTGGAATATTTTTAAACAGCCCTAATGACTACCATACCCCCACATGGGCCAGTGGCCTGGAAGAAATATTCCAAACCCTGGCAACCTAGGCAGCTTCCATTGTCTTTCCCCATCCTCCCTACTCCCTCTGCTGACACAGCCTTCCAACCAGCTCCTGTCTTTATCATGTAGCCTCTTAAACTCTTTGAAGCCCATGTGAGGCTCTCCAAAAAACCTGTGCTTGGCTCTGGTACAAGCCCGGAGGAAGAACAAGGAGTTTCTGCTGAGTAACAAGCATCCAGGTGGGAGTAAGAGGCCAGTGTTCATTTCTGGAAAGCACTCACCCTAAATTTGTCTTTGTGTTCACTTCTTGCCTTCTTCACTTGGTTGAGATGAAGTAGCATGCCTCTTGCCTCCTCTGTGGGAAGAGAAGAAACTGCTGCAGCACTTCCTCGTTGGCCAAGCAACTCTCTTCAAAGAACTCCCCTTCCTCTAGTGCAGCCCTTAGTGAGTTAAGGGGCATAGGACTCAGATCTGTTCCCTGTTAGCAAATTATAACACTTCTCTTTTGAATACAGGGTATATGTTGTTTGTTTCCAGCTCAAATTTGCGATATAAGGATAAGTCCCACTTGTAAGTGGACTGGGGACAAACTATCAAAGAGGCAAGAGGAAAACCAGGAAAATGTATGGTCTGGGTGGCCAAGGTCTGTTTCATAAAAGAAGTGTTCAACAGCTTTGACTCTGTTGAGTGACTAAGGAAAATAAGAACCTAAAAGTGTCCACTGGGTTTGAGGGGAAATGTGATGCCCTCACCCAGGGCAACTCGAGTAGAAAGGTTGGGTAGGAGTCACAGAAACAGTGGCCAACAAGTGAGAGGGAGGCACAGAGGGGGTGAGAGCCATCACAGCAGACACACAGCAAGACGTGGCTGTGACGGGAAGAGAGGGGTGCCTGGGGGGATCCAGAGCGTAACAGGAAGGTTTATTGTTTAAAATGAAAGACTTGATCATATTTAAGTGCTTATAAAAAAGGAATTAGCTGAGAATGAGAGTAAGTGGATGATGGAATGGTTTTCAAGTTGGTAATTTTTCAGCCTCAAAGGAAAACCAAGTAATGGCCATTAAAATCCATGGCAGAGATGCTGACAGGCAGCAGGATGCCGCTCACTGTGCGGGTGGTGGGGCGGGGATGGGAGGAACTGAACACTGTCCCTGGTGGAACACTAATAGTGCTTGGGCGGCTGCAGCTTTTCTAGGTACAGTCACAGGGCTCTAGAAACGTGCATTCTCAAGTCAGGCTTTTATTCCTTTGGTGATGACTTAGTCTTAACTTGCTCCCCTGCTGCTGTTTATACAGCTCATTAAAGTAAATTTTTATTTATTTCCCTGCTTGTAATAGGAAAACCCCTAAAGGTACCAGTTAACCTTTGTAAGGAACTAATCTGCTAAGTGCTTTTTGTCTTGTAACTCCCACTCAAGTACTTTGCTTCAGCAACAACCATCTCTCCCTTCTGGATGTGTAAAGCTTTTGATTTCTACACATTATGCATTATTTAATTTGGGATAATTATTTTAAAAACCAACTTCCTGTGGTATATGTAAAAAGATGTGTTTCCACAGCTCCATTTCAAACTTGTTTCCAAATTTAGTTATGTGGAGTGCTATGTTTGATTTAGAAATGTTCATAGATCATAATTAAAAACTGGGCCATTATTTTCATCTCAGCCCTGGACATGCCCTTTTAATTCCCTCCATCGTAAACATCTAGAACTGTGTCTACAAATAGTAGGAATTCAATCAGTGTTAGATGAAAGAACAAATGAAACCATGGGTGGAGGAGTGTATGAAAGAGTAAATGACTTACTGTACATGCAGCAGATAACATAAATATTTCTCTCAACTCCATTTCAACCCCCTTGTAGAGTACCTTACTGAGCAATTGAGGCAGAAAAACTCAGTGTTTCAGACTTCCTTACAGCTCATTTGCCATATATAACCTTGTTTCCTCCAAGTACATACAGCTGCATAAAAATTGGAAGATGAAGTAGCCATTGTGAGATGAAAAGCATGTGTCTGCCACTTGTCTCTTGGAGGCATTTGGCTTTTTTACAGGGGTGGTAACTGAGGCTCTAGTATCTGGTCCTTAACTTCGAGGGTATTCGGAAGGTATTTGGAGGTTCACAGTATGCCTTGAAAGCCTAAGGAAGAGTTTTACAAAAGCAGTGTGGCTGAGGCCCTGTGTTCCCAGATGCAGCTGTTAGGGCTGCAGCTTCCCAGTCCTGTCAGAGGCAGCAGCACCTTTGATAGGTCGATTCTGCAGAGTTGTTCTAAGAGTCTTTTGTAGTTCAAGTGAGCTCTCCCTCTACAGTCCTTCCAATGACTGGGTAATCAAGGAAGTCATTAATGCTGCCTACCACATACGTTTCAGGTTTTCTGCTTTCTGGGTGTATGGTACAACTGCTCTGCCCCGCCTTCTTGTTGCTGGTTTAGCTATGTGCCTTGTGAGAGCTGATGAAATGAGAACAATAAGCACCTTTCCCTACCATGGCTAATAGCCATGCTCCAGAAACTGGTTGCTCCATTGCTTGGAATGAGGATGCCACAGAATGGAATACCCAATCAACCCATGATGGTCCTGTAGAGTGAATGAGAAATAAACCTTTGCTGTTTTATAAAAATTTGAGGGCTGCTTGGTTACTGCAGCACATTGCCTAACCATCCTGATGATCCAGCAAGTCATCCCTTTGTTCTTAAACTTTCTTGACTGAGTTCTGTTGTCTGTGATTGAGCCCTGAGCAATTATTTCCAGGAATACAACACTGACATACAGTTTAAAAACTAAACACTGTTCAGTTTCTAAGATCATTATTATTCCTCAAATAAGGGGAACTGTCTTCTACTTTTTTTATTTCCTCATAGTCCATGGAGCCTAGCAGCAGGACCTCCATACTGCACACCTCTGGGGGCACTATTCCCATGGCAGTGGTGCCCTGAGAAGACTACACTGTGAATGATACTACCGGATTTTGGGAATGCCAAGGCCCAGCCAAATAGAATGCTACAGGCATAGCAGGAAAATGATCTTATTTGGTTTATCTCATAAGAAGGAAATTATGAAGCAAACAAAATCAGTAACCATAATATAATAAGTTTCACTCAATTATTGAGTAAATTAATGTACTTACAATGACAATAAAACCCTGAAGGGGAGGGCTGAATATTTGGAATCATCAAAATTTTTATTAAAATTCTAAATATAATTCTAATTTTTATTCTGAGGTTTGAACCTCAAATCCATCAAACATGAGAAGACAGATGGTGTACTTATTAGGATTAGGTCCATCTAATCTGTAGAAGAAAAATCCCTAATAACATTGACTTATGCAAGGCAGAAACTTATTCCTCTGTTGCACAAAAGTTCAGTAAGGGATGTTCCAGGGTAGAACAGTTTCATGAAGTTGTCAGGGACCCAGGCTCTTATCCTCAATATGTGTTTTCCACGTAATAGTTCAAAATAGCTGCTCAAGTCAAATCACTATGTCTACATTCCAGGAAGCAATAAGGAGGAGGAGGGGAGAAGAGAACGTTCCTTCCATTGAATTTTATACCTCACTTCTGACTGCATCTTACTGGCCAGAATTTAGTCATATGATCATACTCTCAGCTGCAAGACTATGAAATGAAGCCATTATTCTGGACAGCCCTGTATCTAACTAAAATTTGAGGTTTACATTATTAAGGAAGAAAGAACTGGTGTGGGGAATATTTCACAATCTATATCAGAAATGGTTAGTGTAGTAGTCTGAACAGTGTTCCTCCTAAACTTACAGCCACCCTGAACCTCAGAATGTGACCTTATTTGGAAATTTAGTCTTTGAGGTCCTCGTTAAAGACCTGGGAATGAAATCATCCTGGATTTCAGATGAGCCCTAAATCTGATGAATGGTGACCTTTTTGGAAGAGTAAAGGACACAGAGACACATAGAGGAAGGGCAGGGGAAGACAGAAGCAGAGACTAGAGCTATGCCACCAGAAACCAGGGAGCCACCAGGAGCCACCAAATTCTCAAGGAAGCTCACCCAAAGGCAAGGAAGGATACCCCTCTAGAGCTTTCAGAGGACGGGTGGCCCTGCCAATACCTTCATTTCAGATTTCTGGCATCCAAAACTATGAGAGAATAAATTTCTGTTGTTTCAATGTATCAAGTTTTTGATAATTTGTTATGGCAGCCCTAGGAAGCTAATAGTTAAATATTGCTTGGAACTATTATTGAAATCTAGGGTTAATGTAGCATAACTATAGTAATAATGGTAGTGTTTCATTTGGATTATAATTCCTACAGCAATCCAGAGGCAGGGTGGCTTTTGCTTTGGTGAGGTATCCATGGTTCAGAATCTGGTCTCTTGCTATTCTCATCATAGAACCATGATTTTCAGTTCCACAAAGAAGAAAAGGGAGATTAGTATAAGCAATTTACATTTACTTAGCACCTTCCATATTGCAAGCGTCTAACATACATTTTCCTCACTTAATCCTTATGATCACCTTAGATGATTAGTATCATACCCATTTAACAGATGAACACATAGGATGATAGAATACATAATGTGCATTAAGGTCTAGGACAGAGTCAATGCTTATACCCAGATCTGTCTGATTTTCAAGTACAGGCTCTTTCCCAAAAGGATGATTAGGCTGGGGAATATCTGACTCACCTACCTAACAGGACACTTTGTGCCAAAGGGCAATTCATTTGCAGAGGGGATGAAGCTTTCTGGTGACCATGTGTTTACTTCCAAGCACAGCTTCACATGTCAAAGCAATTCAATCCAAGTAAGCTCAACAAATCTTTATGTGCTGGGCAATGAAGCAGATATAAGGAGAGGTCAGACAATCCTTCTCGGGTTGCTTACCTTTTAGCTGTGGTTAGGGACTGGAAGTCTCTAATACGACTCCAGGAATGTCTTTTTACACTGTCTCTCACACATAATTCTATATCAGAATCAGCTGGACATACTTTTAGAAATCCAGATTCCTACCCTTAGCCTAGCCTAGGAATCAGAATATTTGAGAGTGGGCCTGAGGACTCTGCAATTTAAAAGCTCTCTGGATGAGTCTTACCTAGCCAGTCCAGCACTATTTTAAGAATGAATACCTTCCTTACATAGCACCTTAAATATTAGTGGAAACAGTAGCTATATATGAAAATAGACATTAATTTTTCTTAGTAGTAATTCTATTTTACTTTTATATCTGAGGAGCTCTAATATAGGAGCACTATTTAGACAATTCCTATATATATTTTTAGTGCCCCTGTGAAGAAGAAATACCATTTCTTATTTCTCTGATAAATATGAAAACAGATTACAAGGAGGTCATATAATCTTACTTACATGTCATCAAAAGCATCAAGTAAAAAGCTAGCTCTATGACATCTGGATATTTCACATGGACCAAGTATTGATACAATGGAGTTTTTCACTTTAAACCAGCCCATGGTGAGTACAGAATTCGGAGCAGCACAAAGGTTATGCACATAACTGCTATCTTAGTTGAATTCTCACAGCTAAAGAAGTTTGAACCACAAGTTATAATAGAGTTGAAGTTCTTGCCTATTACACTAATATCTATTCACAATGAATCCTTTGTGTCTTGAATCATGTGTAACCTTTTCACTCCCCAGGAGGTTAGGTTAGTTTGCTTTAAAATTCTTTGCACTTAGCAGTGAATGGAACTCTCTAAAGATGCACTCTATTTAATAGGCACAACAGCTGCCAAACAGGCCTCTGGCAAGCTTATTTAAATTTTTAATCATTGTGAAAGATGAACACAGAAGGAAAAAACTATATAAATTCCCCCATGAGTGTAGCAATAAAAATATCCAAACAGTACTGGGAAGACCAGTTTCCATTTTGTAGAAGGAAGTTTTGCTGGGCACATTGTACCACATTTTTCTCATAGTCAAGAACTACTTCTAAGGCATGAATATTCAATTAGCTATTATAGGATATATATTCGATTTAGTATTATTGTTAACAAAAATATCAGTTTTCTCTTGAAAACCATTTTCTATTAATGCAAAAATTATTAAACTAAAGCAAAAATTTGATTTAAAAAGTAACTTATTGAAGGAAATATGTGAATAATGAAAGTCTTAAAAACTAGTTTTTCCTGTGCCAATGAGAAAAAGCAAACAAATCTTAAAATACTGAAATAAATCCTTACTAACTTGGTATTCTAAAATTCCATGAATGAAAAAAATTCTGATTAATCTTTTAATATTTTGGGGATGATGCCAAGAGGAGGCCATTTCCACCTTCGGTAAATATTAGTCATGCTATATCAAGCATCTAAACTCACATAGGGGCTTTATTCCTTGAACGAATGCACTTCTGGAAGGCAAAGACCATAGTGATAAAGACCACAGACTCTGGTTCTAGGTTGTTTGGGTTCAAATGCTAATGCTGTCTCTCAGAGGCCTGGGATGCTGGACATCATCCCTAACCTCGAGGTGCCTCAGCTTCTTCCTGTGTAATGAGGACGGTGATAGCACCCATCCCATTGGGTTATTGTGAGAACCAAATGATCTATTACATGTGATGCCTTTAGAACAGTATCTGGCCCAGAGTAAGCACTCAGTAAGTTTTAGCTGTTTCTGTAATCTTAACTTGTTTGAGGGTTATTATCTCTTTCCTAGTGTACCTGAAGAATAGGGGTCAGCATGTAATCGATGGGTTGTGAAGGGGCCTGTATAAAAGGTACCCTAGGCCTTTTAAAGGTAATGGGTTAATTCATATTATTCATAATATTCATAAAGTTTAAATATTTGCTACAAGCTGGCACTGTTCTGGGCACACTTGGAGTACATTAGTGAACATAAGTAAAAATCCCCACCCTTGTGGAGCTTAGATTCCAATAGGGACAGATAGAAAACAAATTAATAATGTAGTAAAAATGTAAATGACATACTACTATGTTAGAAGATGATAAGTATTTGGTGAAAAACACTGAGTAGGATATAGGGAGGTAAGAAGTCAGGCAGAAGGTGACATTTGAGTAAAGACGTAAGGATAGCGTGTGCACGTCCAAGCAACAGCAAGGCCAGGATGGCTGTGGTAGTAGGAGTGAGCTGAGGAGCAACTGGCCACCAATGACAGCGAAGACTGAACTGAGGGTGGGAGAGGGTGTGTGTGGGAGGGAACGGGATCGCCTAGGGCCCTACAGACCAGGTCAGGATTTTGACTTTCCCTCTGAGTGTGATGGAGAGTGAGCGCAGGGTGTGAAGCTGAGAAGCACCATCATCTGAGCCGTGTTTTATACTCATAGGCCGCTGGGTGGGGAATACAGGACATCAGGGAGGAAACAGGGAGACCAGTGAACAGTTTGCTCAAGTCATCCAGAAAAGAAATGATGGTGACAGGACTAGAGGGCAGTGAGAGTGATGAGAAGTGATCACGTCTGAGTATGTTCTTAAAATAGAGCCCGCTGAACTTTCTGATGGATTGGAATTGTAATGAGAGAGAAAGACAGGGAGAAAGGCATGCCCCGACTGAGGAACTGGAAGAATGGGCAGCCATCAACTGATCTGGGGAAACACTCCATGGGGAACAGGTTTTAGGGGATGGATGATTAGAAGCTCTGCATGATTATTTCACAGTTTTGCTAGGGCAAGATTTGCCACCAATATTTCACGGGCAGAGAAAGACATGTTTTATTGCACTAAAAAATTCCCCTGTTGTTGAATTATTAACAAATTATCTAAAAACACACTAAATTAACCTGTAGGTATTAAAAAAAACTAATAAAAAATAGGGTTGCTATGAAAAAGTGACATATTTATTACTCTTAAAAATGAGAAAAAATGATTTTTAAAAACTTTTCCCTTGTTATAAATATAATGTATATTCACTGCAAGAAATTTGGAAAATATAATAAATTAGAAAATAGGAGGAAGTAACCTGTAGTTTTACTTAAGCAACAGTTTTATAGAAAACTGCTGTTAACGATTTTGTATGTTTTTCCATTCTTTCTTATGAATTCATCTATACATCTGCTCCTATATCTCTATATATATATCTACACACATATTACAATGGTGTCATATTTATATATGATTTTGTATATTGCTTTGTTTTCATGCCAAGACATATTTCTCTATATTCTGTAGGCACAAAACATTTTTATTGGCTTCATACAACCTCTTCATATGTGTAACCATGTATTTCCTTGTACTGATCCCTTACTTTTCATCACAAATGAAGACCTTTCTCCTTAGGGTTGAGTCTTTGATGGAGTCTCCACCTCCCATCATTCTCAGCCAGTCTTTTGACTTTAAATATCAATATGCTGGCAACTCTCAAGTTCTTATTACCAACATAGACCTCTCTCCCTTCTCCAGACTTGAACACCCAATTGTCTCTTCACCACAGTCTTTTCCATCTTGTCTGCTGGAAACTCCATCCTTCCAATTGCTCAGCCAAAAATCTGACATCATCCTTGACTCTTCCCTTTCATACTTCACATGCAATTTGTCAAGAAATTCTTTTGACTCAGCCTTCAAAATATGTCCAAACCCATCACCTCTCCCCATCTTCACTGCTTCCATCTCAGTACATGTGCCCATCACCTCGTCTTGATTATGACAGTAGTCCCAACGGGCTCCCTTCTGACACCCTTGTACCCTTTTGTGGATTTTTAACATGGATCCAGAGTTATCCTTTAAAAACCTAACTAAGATCATGTCACTCTTCTGCTCAGAGTCCTCCAGTGGCACTCCACGTCACTCAGAGTAAAAGCCCAAATCCTTAAAGCGGGGCACAAGGCCTGCCGCAGTCTGCCCTTCCCTCACCTCCTACTTCTGCCCTCTGTCCTTACCACTCCTCTAACCTTGTCAGTCTTTTCCCCTTTATGGACTTTGTTTTAGACCTGCTGTTCTAGCCTTGCTGTAACAGCCACATATGATACCATCTGAGGACCTTTCATTGGCTGTACCTTCTGCCTACAAGGCTCTTCCCTGAGATACCAAAGGAGCCTCAGCTCCTTCAAGTCTTAGATCAAATCTCACCTCAATGAGGCCCATGCTGACCACCCATTTCTGCAAAATTGTTTTTCCTCCACACTCACCATGTTTTTATATCTATATACTCATGGTTTTCAAAAATTTTCTCTTTTCACTAGAATATAAGCCCCACAGAGATGAGATCTTTGTTTTGTTTGCGAATATATTCAAGTACCCAGCATAGCACCTGGCACACAGCAAGCTCAACAATATACATTGAATGAACAAGTGCCACTCTCTGATGTATGACATTTTATAAGTAACTTTTTTCACTTTTGCATTCAAAATATTTTTAGTAGTGTATGTTCTAATATTTCTCTTGTCAGTATTTATCCTGATAATATTTTTTTCAGTTTTGATATTCCATGACAATTATTTCATGATAATGTGAGTTGGTACTGCTTAAAAATGTACTGGGTATTTTGCTTGTGTTCAATTTGGTGAGGCCCAACACATCAAGAGACGACTGCCAACTCAAAGACAGTTTGACAGATGTTAACTTACTGTGGTGATCATTTCTCAATATGTACATACATCAAATCATCAGGTAGTAAACAAAACTAATCCAATGTTATATGTCAATTATATCTCAATAGAAAAAAAAAAAGCCTGTTACTCACAGTTCCCAAGAGAGGGGGACATGCCACACCATGCAAGGACGTCAGGGTCAGTCAGGAGGCAGAAGGGATGTGGGGAAGACTTGGACATGAGCCTTTATTATGGTTTCTGTTGGAAAGGCAAGGAAAGGCAGGGTGAGCCGATTTAGGTTTAGCTAGTGTGAATAATTTCAGTGGACTCTGGGCTATAAGGCTAATCTCTATAGTACCTGGCCCTGAGGTGATTTATGGCAGGGGATTAACATCCAGGACTGGAGGAGCCACCTAAGAGGAGATGGGTGGGGGTATGGACTCAGGATTGGCTAGTTTGCATATCAAATGCATGTTTGTGAGCTCTGGGAATTAGCTAAGCCTGAGAGGGGCAGTGCCTTCTTGGGTCTCCAAGCTCCAAGATGTCAGAGCATAATAACATAGAGAAAATAAAAAATATGATTAGAAAAGGTACATATTTACAACTATAATTCACAAAGCTTTCTGCTGCATTCAGGCCTTCTAATGTACTCTTCCCTTGCCTGGAACACCTTCCGTTTCTTTGTTCACATGGCCGCTACTCATCTTTCAGATCCTAACTTGAAGGTCATCTATCAGGTTGTCCATATGAGAGCAGAGCTTGTCCTTTACATGCATCACTGGATCCCCTGTGCTCAGCACAGTGCCTGCATGTGGTGAAGGCTCAGTGAGCATCTTCATGAGTCTAGAGAGGAAGTTAACACAAGTATTAACCCTCCTCTTATAAAACTATGTTTGAGTGAAAATTACAAGTCTATTTCCTGAAGAGTCAAAGCTGATACATTTAAAATATTTTGATGACTGTGATTCACAGTTTTCTTTTTCTTGCCATTGACCCTACCAACTTTTCTCTTCTAGGTTACATAATTGTATAAACTTTAGATGTGGTAGAATTTTAATAGCAGTTGAATCAATCAATTAACAGTTTGACATTGCGATTTGAGGGTAGTACATTACACAGTTTCCAGAGCCTTTTAAACCTATTTAAATTTAGTAAGTCACACAACTTTTAAAGACTTCACACTGTTAACATTCAGTAATGCTGTTAATGCAAGTGGCTTCTCAACTTTGAAAACATATGCTCCTATTTCTAAGTAAGATTTTGGGGTTGTCAGAAACATTAGGAATTTGACCTGGTTTCATCATTTCAAAAACTCAAAATTTTACAAGTTACCCTATTTATATACCATGCATTGTGTCCTATTACCTTGGGAGAAAAAATTCAATTCATATGATTCTGTACTTTCTCCCTCTAACTCACCGTAACATTTAAAATAGAGAATAACCTGGCAGCAAATTGAACACTGTGTCTGCTCCTGCATGTCTGACAAAGGAATAATAAATTGTAGGAAGTGCCATTTGATTCCATTTATTTGTCAGTGTACATTCTTTTCCTCTGATGAGAAACTTTCTGCATTTTCCAAAGGAAGCTTTTTGCCCCTAAGCAATTAAGGAGAGGTTTTTCAGCTATGCCTAACCTTTAATTACAAGTTAATTTGAGCACCAATGAAATTACAGAATTAAATAAAATATGATATTTCCCAGGCCACATATGAGTACTTTTCCTAGAGGAGTGAAGGGAGGGGAGCTCAGAAATGTCCTTTTTTACTACCCCAATCTCTTTTTACTAATTATTAGATAGGAGTGTAGAGCAAATATGAGTAAAGACATAGCAGCACTTCATTCATTCTTTCAAGCTGTCAGCAGTCAGTAAGCATGTGTCTGTCAAGCACCAGCCGTGTGCCAAACCTTGGGCTGGGCGATGGCAGCCTGAGTTGAGAGATGCAGGTCCTTGCCCTCACAGAGCAGGACCATTCAGAGGCTCTCTCAGTGAGCGTGCCTTCTCCCCTTATGCTCCCAAAGATATTCGCATTAGAAAGACCTCTTGGTTTCAAGAAACAAGAGCCAGCTCTACTCAGATTAAACAGAAAAGGGAAATTTCTTATAAGGCATATGGATATCTCACAGAATTGAAGGGAGTAGCGAGGCCCTCAGGAAGGATGGCAAGTGGAATCACCTCTGCCACAGGAACCTGGCAACACGTGGTTGCTGTCTCTCCCTTCCCTTTTTCTCTGCACTTCGGCAACATTCTTTTCCTCTCAGAGGACTACTTTTCTCTACACCTTAGTCCACAAAGCAGAAAAAATGGTCTCTAGCTCTCAAGTTTATCTCTTCCATTCAAAAGGACACTTGATTTGGGAATCATTTAATCCTCAAATTTTCAGGAAATGTAATCTGATTGGCCTAGCTTGGTTTAGATGCCCATTATGGACCAACTGACTGTAGCCAAGAGGACAGGGTTATTTTGTACAGTCTTGGGCCATTCAAGTCGCCTCCATGAGCTCATGGATTTAGAAGAGGAGTCTGATGACACTTTAGACAAGTTGTCTGGCAGGATGAAAAACCCAATACATGTCCAAATAACACTGTGAACCAATTTTTCTTTTTTAACCAGGAAACAGTCATTGTTAAAATTTGTAAAATATAGAAATATAGAGAAAAAGTATAAATATCTGTAATTGCAACATTAAAAATACCTGTTAACATTTAGTATATTTAATTCTTTTGTTTATGCAAACTAATCTCTATTTTTAAATTTGTATTATTTTCAAAACCTAATATTACATTTTGTACATTTTCCTATGTAATTTATATATTCTTTAAAAAAAATTTTAAGTGACTGCAAGGTATTCCACTGCATAATAACTTCTTTAATCAATTCTCTGAGTTTATCACTTCTGATTTTTTACTATTAAAAATGAGATAATATGATAATTATCTCGTTGATAATTAATATTAATGGATCTTGGAGATCCTTGGAGATTATATGGACCATATCCTATATGATAACATGATCCTTGTCAATAAATCTTGATGTATTTCTTTAGTTATTACTTTTAATCATTAAAAAGGGTACAAAAACATATGGCATTAGGGATATCTATGGTCTCAGGGAAGTAGAGTAAAAGGTTACTTGAACAGTTAAGCTTATGGGCAGTATTCCTAATACTGACAACAGGAATGTGGAATTGTGGAGTGATAATCCCCATCTACCCACCCCCCCTCTTCTTTTTCATTGTCCATTTGCAGTCTGTCACTAGCAAACTATTCTTCATTTTTCCCAGCACTTGCCCCTTTCCCAAGCCTCTTCATAATCCCCACCTGTGCCCTTGCATTACACTTAACACTGGGCACCATCTTTCTGGTAACAGTTATGACATTATGTTATAATTGTTTACATGAGCTTTTAAGTTCCTGGACGGCAAGGGCTAGGTATTCCTGTTCTTTGTACATCCAACACAGTGCCTGGTACACAGTATATGATCAATGAATGAATATGGAAATAAGTGACTTGATTGGTCAGTTTCCTAACTTCCCTCTAAACACAGGAATCTTTTCTGCAGGCTTTTCTTAAATACCCCTGGTGTTCTAGCCTGTGGAGGAAATGTGATGGAGTGAATCTATGATGTATTTATTCACTTACACAATAAGCATCTATCCAATGTCTATTACACGCTACTGGGGACTTATATCTCTATGGTGATTCTTACAACAGCACTCCTGGATTTCTGGAGGAACAAAATTCTGAATAATGACTATGACTTCCAAACATGTTTTTTTTTCCCACCCATGTAATGTTTAATATTAAGACATTTCACAAATAAAAAATGTTGGTTTTTCTTTTAAAAACAGGACATCTACATGGCAATAATATTAAAGTTTAGATGGGGGATTTAGTAATTTCTTCATGTTGTCTGATTTATTAATTCACTTATTCAATAAGTGTGTATTGAATGTCTGTATTGAGTATGTAAGCTCTGGTAGGCATTTGACATTATGACTTCTGCATTAGACTAATTAATCTGGGTAGCTAGAAATAGTTGAAGCTGAATAAATATAGAATGTATGATGGAAACAATTCCCTGGGGACTGAGCTCCTGACTAAGAATCAAGAACTGTGAATTTGAGTTCCAGCTCTGCCATCATCTAGCTTTGCAGCCTTGAATAAAATTTTTATGAGTATCACTTTCCTGATCTGTACAATGAGGTGATTGGAGATAGTCTCAAGGTCCTCTAGCTCTAATATTTAATTATGGAATTATCATTTCACAAGTCAGGGGAGGTAAAAAAGTACCTATGTATTAGAGTGATTAAAAGTTTTGGAAATAGTGGTGATGGTTGCACAACGTTATCAATGTACTGAATGCCACTGAATTGCAAATGTTATCTTATCATAACAAAAATTTTATTTAGAAATACTCACATAGATTTGGACCCAGTCCTTTAGCACTGAGGATCAGCCAGTCAGTCATTAATGGGTGAGATTTATGAGACAGTGAGATGAGACAAGAACCCACAGTTAAGGGTGACCTAAAACTTGGATAGCTCTGGGGCAAAGGTGCTTTGGCCTCAGTCTCCCTGCCTCCATGCTGTTCCACTGGTCGCCCAGTCTCCCTCATGTCAGGCTGGCTGAGCATCCAGGCTGTCCACACCCTCCATCTCTCACCCAAAGGAGGAAATGACCACGTCCCTTATCAATCTGGACCAAGTTGTAAAGACGTTCTATTCTCTTTGCTTTTTCTTCCAGCTGAGATAGGTTGGAGTTCTCAAAATTAAATTAACTATGAAATGTTTGCAAAAAGCCAAAACAGTCTGAATTTCAGTTTGCTTCTTTACTATTACCGCTGTGACTGCTGCTACTACTTCTAGATAACATTTTTGACTGCTCTTTAATGACAGGAATTTTTCCTAATGCCACTGTTCCTTTAATCCTCATAACAACTCCCAAGTGTCTTAAGTCTTATCATTCAATCAGTTGAAGTTTCGCATCCCTGGGGAGGAATACCAGTCGTCAGTTTGGGAGGAGGCTTCACCCTCCCCGCCCTGTCCCCCTGGCATGGGCCCCATCATTGCTGAAATCCCACGGGCGCCTCCCCTTCCTATGAGATCTGAAGAGACTGAATGTAAAAAGGCTGACGGAGCCCAGCTGCTCTAAGGCTGCATCTTTTCCCCTCAAGAGCACTTGCTCACTTGCTTTGTTTCTTTGCCCTTTCCAACTTTTCCATTATTAAAGGCTCAAATGGTATCCCTTTCCTAGTCATCTATTCTGCTTCCCGTCTCTGTAAACTGACTCCTGAACACGAAACATATGCTGATCAGTTAACACACTCAATGACTCACAATTCCTCGCCTCCATCCCTTTCATAGAGCTGGCCATGCAGCACTCACAATGCTCTTTCTCCACCAAGAAAAACCTGCCCACCACCCACATTTAACAAAGCAACACACTCCTCTCCTCAAACCATGCTCCTGTGTGTGACCACAGCTGCTTGGCCATCCTTGGAGTCGAGTTGAGCTTTGGTGATGTCCTCAACAAGAGGCTGCCACAGATGGGAAATAGGGAATGAGTGGGTTTCAGGAAGAATTGATTCATTTGGGGAAAAATGAAAAATTTAAACATTCATCATGATAGACACAAAGCTAACCAGTTAGTTTTGTTAATTTCATTTGGAGGTCAGTTTTACACACATTGAAATGCAGAGATCACAGTTGTCCAATTTTAATAGCTGGATTCATCCACACCACCCACATCTCTCTATCACTCTGCTGCCCTTTGCCAGTCAGTCTCCCCAACCCTCAGAAGGAACCACAGATTTTTTTTTTTTCACTATGGATTAGTTTTGCCTGTTCTAGAACTTCTTCACTTCTATTTACTCAGAATGCACTCTTTGTGTCTGGCATCTTTTGCTTAGCCTACCATCTTTGAGATTCATCTGTAACGTGTGTATGAATAGTTCATTTTTCCTAAATTCTGAGTACTGTCTGTCATGCATTTAGTTTTAAATTATTTTAATAATACAAAGTGTATGGTACATTTTGTCTTGCAAAAATTTACAACATTATAGATAAGAAGTCTAATATCCTTCAGCCACTGCCGCCCATTCTCCTTCCACCTGGAGGTAATGACTGAGATCTGTTGGTGCCGATCCTTTTAATCCTTTTCCCCTATACACACACATACATGTTTATATCCCTTTAGAAATATTGCACTACTGTCTTCTTTTTTAACAGCAGGTATCACATTATATCTCTCTGCACCTTGCCTTTTTTACTCAACAGTATGTCTTACAGATTACAACCATGTTAGTGCAGAGATCCACTTTATTTTTAAAACTGCTGCATAGTATTTCATAATATAGATATTCCACATCTTATTTGTTCATTACTGAGATGGTTTCCAATTATTTCCAAGAAATGCTTCAGCAAACATGTGTACCAAGTTTTCTTGGGCACACGTATGAGTGTTTCTATAGGATAGATGTGGAGAAGTGAAATTTCTGAATCAGAGAATGTGTGCATTTAAATTTCAGGACTTGCCAAAGTATCTTTACCAAGTTACATGCTCCCATTAATGCTTAGAGAATTATAAAACTCTGAAATTTTTGCCCATCTCTGGGTGAAAAAAATCTTACTTCATTCAAATTTGTATTTCATTAATTCTGGAAAGCTGAATACTTCTTCATATGATTACTGGCTATTTGTGTTTTCTTTTCACTGAAAAGGAATTCCTGAGTTGATTTTTCTACTGAGCAATTTCCCCTTTGCATAACAGTTTTGTTGGGTCATTAATTGTTATTAATATGTTAGTTTTAATGTATATTATTATTGCCAGTGCTAAGCCTTTGTTCTATTTTTGCAGTTAAGTTTTTGGGGGTTATTTTTGTAGTACAGAATCTTCAAATTACACCAGTCTTTGAGTTGTTACTTTTGCTTTTGCAGGCCCTGTTTAAGAAAGTCTTCTTTACTCCAAGGTCATAAGCACAGGGTTTTATTTCCTTTTGATGTTTTTAGAGTTGACAGGTTGGTTTTGATGTACTTATGGGACATTTTGATAAGGCAATTCCAATCTCTTCCAATCTTTTAGCACATTAACTTCCTCCTATCACATGAGGCATCTTGAATTTTTCAACTGTGTCTGTCACTCTATTTCCAGTTCAAGGTGGGCTAAATAAAAAATGTGATATCATCCCATTTTATTATCAGTTGTTCTTTCTTAAATCCACTATAAGGTCTGGTCAGAAAAAAAGCTTATTCAGTCAGCAAGTGTCTTTATGTGCCTTCTTGAGATAAGCAGCAGGCTGCACACGAAGTAAGACAGATCTCCTGGCTGTGCAGAGCTTAGCCTGGTGGGGAGGCAGACATAAGACAAATAACTTCAGAGTCATGAGAAACAAGAAGGAGACCTTGTAAAGTATGCTGTGACATATCCAGATGTCAGCTGAGGTCAAACTGCACTCAAAGATTAACAATATGTTTTTTATTGAAGTATAGTTGATATACAATATTGTATAGGTTTCAAGTATACAACATAGTGATTCAACAGTTATCTAAATTATTAAATGATGACTGCAACTAGTGCAGTTACTATGTCAACATAGAAAGATGTTATAGAACTATTGACTATATTTTCTATGCTGCACTTTCATCCCCATGACTAATTTATATTATGATTGAGATTCTGTGCTTCTTTATCCCCCTCACCCTCCTAATCCACCCACCCAAACCCTCTCCCAGGGTAACCACCATTATTTCTCAGTGTCTGTGAGTCTATTTCTGTTTTGTTCATTTTGGTTTGTTTTTAGATTCCACATGTAAGTGAAATTATATGGCATTTATCTTTCTCTGCCTGGCTTATTTCACTTAGCAAAATACCCTCTAAGTCCATCCATGTTGTTGCACATGGCAGGACTTCTTTCCTTTTTGTGGCTGAATAATATTCCACTGTGCATATATATCACATTTTCTTCATCTATTGATGGACACTTAGATTGCTTCCACACCTTAGCTATTGAAAATAATGTGGCAATAAACATAAGGGTACATACATATTTTCAAATCAGAGATTTGTTTTCTATGGGTAAGTTCCTAGAAGTGGGATTACTGGGTCGTATGGTATTTCTATTTTTAATTTTTTCAGGAACCTGCATACTGCTTTCCATAGTGGCTGCACCACTTTACATTCCCACTAACAGTGCCCAAGGGTTCCCTTTTCTCTGCATCCTCACAAGCACTTGTTATTTCTTGTCTTTTGGATAGTGACCACTCTAACTGGTGTGAGGTGGTATCTCACTGTGGTTTTGATTCGCATCTCCCTGATGATTTGTACTTGGATATCTAAATAAAAGTGGCTTGGATGCTTTATCCCATGTCCTGTAAGACATCCACGACCTTCCCAAGAATTCTGTGAATTCCTTAGGGCTTTTGTCTCCTCTGGCTCTGAGTTCACTCAGCTGGTTCACTTGTCTCTGCCTCCCACAACTGTCCTCTTCTCTCTGCTCTTTCCTGGCCCATCGGAACTTGTTTCATTCTCACTGATTTCTGATGAAGTCACCCACTCAAGGCTTGTGTTCACGAAGCTTCAGTGAAGCTTTGCTTTGGGGAGATGGCAGTATACACATGACAGCCAGACAAAATGAAACCCAATACTCCTATAGTCTTTTTGCCACTGGTGCCTAACATGACTCACTGGTCACCTTTCCCGTGGATACCAGAGCCTCCACACTTGGTGTCTTCTTTCTGCTTGGACTCCCCACACTGACCAGCTTCTTGCTTTCCAAGGCCCTTCAGAAGCCTCACTTACCCCAGTCTCTTATGCAGATCAATTTCACACAATACAGAGTCTTATTGTTTTGCAACTCAGAAAAACTGGCTTCAGTTTGTCTTTTTCCCCTTTGTAAGTGGAAGGGCCCAGGATAAAGGTAGATTTTCTTGTTAAGTATTAGGCTACTCTTCCTGTTAGCAGGCAGGAGGACTTATAGTCAGTTTTGGGTTTAAATAATTTTTCTTCCAACAAAGGAATGTAACAGTGGCAGCTAACGCTTTGTGGGGAGTCAGTGAGGAAATGGCACTGAGCTGAGATCTGAAGGAAGGAGCATAGTTATCCAGCTGAGGGATGAGGCTGGGAGGGGTGGGCTTGGGAGGAAGTATTCCAGGAAGAGTGAGAGCACAGGCAAAGGCCCTGAGGTGGGCCAGAGCAAGGCTTACTCAAGAAATTAAAAAGACAGAAGGAATGAAGAGACTCAGGGTAAAATGGGATTGACTTTATCCTGAGGGCAGAATAGGGTGAGGCACTGCCAAAACATTAAAGCATGTTAAGCAAGTAACAGGTTTTAATTTTACATTTAAAAAGATTCTTTGCCACAATATTACTTGACACCTACTAGGATGACTAGACTTTAAAAAAAAAAAGGAAAATAAGTGCTGGCAAGGAAGTAGAGAAACTGGAACTTTTGTTCATTGCTAGTGGGAATGTAAAACAGTGCAGCCACTCTAGAAAACAGTCTGAAAGTTCTTCAAAATGTTAGACAGAATTACCACATGACCAAGCAGTTCAACTCCTAGGAATATACCCAAAGGAATTAAAAATTGGTAGTCAAACAAATACTGTACACAAATGCTCAGAACAGCACTATATATAATTACCAAAAGGGGGAAACAACTTAAATGTTCATCAAATGATGAACGGATAAAAAAATGTGGTATATCCACACAATGGAATATTATTCAGCTACAAAAAGGAATCAAGTACTGATATGTGCTACAATATAAATGTACCTCAAAAACATTATACTAAGTGAAAGAAGCCAGATGCAAAAGGTTACATATTGTATTTGTGTGAAATGTTCAGAAAGTAGATTGGTGGTTTCTAGTGTGGAGGGGAAAAGGGAAGTGGGGAGTGACTGCTTAACTAGATGGAGATAAATTTTGAGTGTATTAAACACCATTGAGTTCTATCCTTTAAAATGGTTAATTTTTTGGTATGTGACATTTACCACAATAAAAATAAGATTGCTCAGCCTGCCATGTAGAGAATGAACAGGAGGGGACAGGAATGATGATGGGAGAACATGGGGAAGCTACTGCAGTGGTCCAGGGGAGAATGAGAACAACTCAGAGTAGGTAGGGACCATGAGCTCTCTGGCGCCCGGATTGTCTGGGAAACATCTGTGTAGAGAATCACACATGCAACTGGACAGGGGATCAGTATATTAGGGAAAAGAGAGGCAGCACAGAGGTTCAGATGCTGCCTTGGGAGGAGGGCTTCTATGGCCTCTAGCTGCAGTCACAGCAAAGGACAAGCCATCTGGGGAGGACATGCCACAGGGAGGCCCAGGAGGCCTGGGAGATTGTGAGTCAACACCACAATTTCCCAGTACCTGCTTAGAATCACAGAGGAACAGCTACCAGGTCATCTGCGGGAGAGCAAGGCTGGGGAAGGTTTGTATTTGTAGGCTAGAGGGTAATGGGGTGTGCATCAGGCTTAAAGGAAAGGAGCCCCTGAGGGGGGAGGTGGAACTGAGGAGAGGCCTTTCCATGCAACCAGATCAAAGTTATGGGTTGGTTCTGGGAAGGAGTAGGGACGTTCCTTCCTCTGCGAACAGAGAGAGGCTGATGTCAGAGAGCAATTTTGATGTGAAAGGCTTAAAGGCTATGGGACTTCTCCCAAAAGTGAGGGTAGAATGTATGGCAGCTGTGGAGTGGCTACAGTAGGGCAGGGTACAGGGCTGGGGAACGTGGGGAAGTTTTAGAACAGAGTGTGAGGAGAATGTACTAGAGAGTAAACTGGGTCTGGATAAAGGATTCCAAGGAGCCCTGAAAGTCAAGAACATAATTTTGGAGGGGAGCCAAGCGTCTTGTTATGTAATTTTTTTTTCCAAAAGCACTAGGCCAAAGTAAGAACTAAGGCAGTAATCCTGGTGGATATATTGTTACATAAAACACTTTAATCAAGCAGTACCCAGAAATAGAATGGGAATAGTGTGAAAGAAACATAAGAAGCCTTATGAGAAATGGGATTTGACAACCTTCCATATGTAAGCTCCTTCTTCAAAGGAAATGCTATTTAAAACTATATTGGATAAGTTGCTATACATTTAAATTAGCCAACAGGAATTATTTTTACATTTAGATGTGTGTATATTTTGTAATTAATAAAATGTAGGGTATCATTTTGAAGGCCTATATACTGAAACCATATGTTTTGGGAAGTTATTGAGGATTTTTGTATCAGAGATAGCTTTAAATAAGTCTCAGACATGTAACATTGTACTAATTGTTAGTACAATAAAAAACAATTGCATTCAAAAAACAAAAACAAAAAACCTGAGTCCATGGATACAGAGCACAGCCTGATGGTTGCCTGAGGTCGGGGGGTGAATGGGGTGGGGAATGGGCAAAATGGGTGAAGGGGACCAAAATGTACAAATTTATAGTTATAAAATAAGTCATGGAGGTGTAATATAAAGCAAGGTGACTACAGTTAATAATTCTGTATTGCATATTTGTAGGTAGCTAGGAGAATGGATCTTGAAAGATTTCATCATGAGAAAAGATAATTTGTGACTATATATATATGGTGATGATGTGAACTGGACTTAGTGTGATCATTTGCAATATATCCAAGTACCAAATCATTAGGTTGTGCACCTGAAACCAATACATTATATCAACTATATCTCAGTTTAAAAAACCTGACGTACTAAGCAAATATTTTGGAGAAATCAATTTGTTTCAACTACTCTAAAAACTAAGTAAATTATTACATGTTGTAACTATTTATGGCTGCAGTTGACACTCTATAATCTTTTCAATAAACACTAAAGGCCCTGCAAAGTGCAGAGTATGGTGCCGTGAACACTACAAAGAGTGATTAAGAAATAGTCCTTGTCCTTAGGAAACTCAAGTCCAGTTGAGGCTATAAAAAAGTTCATGGAAAAATGCAGCTAACATTCACACCAAGGTGAACTAGAAGCTCATGTAGAAGAGCTTCAGAAGATTTTAAAGACCAGAGCCCACTTTTTATCAGGCAAGGGAGTGGGTGGCGTTAAGGTACCTGGTCACAGGAGTTGTATTTGAATTGAGATTTGCTGAGGTGAGAGGGCCAGCTGTTCCTCTTAGGAGTAGAAGAGAACATACAAGCAGATCAAAAAGCCTGAACAACTCAGCCATGAGAGAGAAGGAAGTCCTACCATTTGCAACAACATAAATGGATTGTGAGGACATTATGCTAAGTAAAATAAGCCAGAAAAGACAAACACTGCATGGCATCACATGTGGAATCTTAAAAAAAAAAAAAAAAGACAGAAAAGAAAAAAAAAGTCAAATTCAGAAAAAAAGAGTAGAAAAGTGGATACCAAGGGCTGGAGGGGAGGTAGGGGAAATGGGCGCTAGTAAAAGGCCACAAACTTTCAGCTGTAAGAGAAATAAGGTCTGAAGATCTGGTGTAAATACATGGTGACAGAGTCGATTAACACTGTATTGTAAAACTGAAATTTGCTAAGAGAGGGGAGTAGAACTTAAATGTTCCCACTAAAAATAATAAATGAAGAGAGGTGATGAATATATTAAGTAAAAGGAAATACTTTTACAGTGAATACATGTATCAAATCACAATGGCATATACTTTAAATATCTTACTGTTTTATATGCCAATGCTACATCAACAAAACTGGGGGAAAAAAAACCCCTGTAAGCATGAACAAAGTTATATATCACCTCAGGCAAGTCACAGGGGTTAGGTCTGCAGACCAGTTGGCTGGAACACAGCAGCGTATAAGAAGGGTAGCCAGGGGAGGTTCTGAATTTAAGCAGAACAAGAACCATGCAGCATTCCACTACCATGAGGCAGGTAAAGAGCTAACACTGAAAGCTTTTAACGGTATCCACTGATCAGAGCTAAATCATGTCAAATGAGTTACCCTAAGCAAAGACCTTACTATGGTGTCTGTTTCTGAGCAAATGCTCAGTGTGTCAGTTGTCAGTAGTTGCTGGGCTGCGGTGTGCAGGATGAACTTATCTCAAGCCACCTTACAGCAAACATGGACTTGATGGCTTACTCTCCTCCCAGAACTGTTCCTGTTCCAGTCTCCCCAGCACAGGTGATGCACCACTGATCTAACTGCGCGAGAATGGAACCCTTCTCTCACCACTTTCCAAAATCCAGCTCTGATGTTTCTGCTCTTAAAATGTATTTTCCACCGTTCTGCGTCCCTCCATCGTCCCCGCCACCATCCTGCATTTACATACACTTCTGGATCTAATGCTGTCTGAACGTCCTTTTACTATGCCAATGATCTATTTTCAACTCAAAATGATCTTTTAAAAATTCATACTAGATAGCCTCATCCTCTCCTTTCTTGAAAGATCTCACTGGCTTCACGCTTTTCTTCCAAAGCCTATGGGACCCATCTTCCTATCTCTTCATTCTCATTACATTCAACTTTTCCTTTGCTGGTTGGTGCTCTAGACATGGTGCTCGTTCTTACCTCAGGCCCACTGCATGTTCTATTCCCTCTGCCAGAAACGGCAGCCTACCCACTGTCGCCCTGCCCTGCTGTCTGGCTCTCATCCTTCGGCATCTGCTTGACATCACCCTCTCAGAGGCTTTCCATGAGCGTCTATTCTAAATATTCCTCCCCTGCCCACACTCCCCTATGGGATGTTTCATCTCTCACCCTATTTTCTTTCCAGCAAATAGCCCTAATTGAAATTGTTATTTACATGTTTGTGTTTGCATGTTTAATGCCTATATTGGCTATGTTCAGATGCAGGTATTATAAAGCCAACTCCAATGGTCTCATGCAAATAAGGACCTTTTATTCTCTCCCTAATGGAAATCCAGAGGTAGGGTGTGTTCAGGGCTGGCTGGGTCAGCAGTTCCTGAAGCCACGTCCTTCATTCCCTCTAGCGCTCGGCCCACGTGAGCACCCCCGCAAGGCTGCCGGCGGCCTGGACGTCACCGCGGACTTCACATTCCTGGGAGAACGGCAGAGACTCTCCCTGCCACCAAAGTGCTCTCGGTCAGGTTAGACCCGGGTAGGTCACACGTTCTCCCTGACTGTCATCAGGCGGAATGCCTTATGCTGGTTGCCTTGGGTCTGATCTTTGATCAAATATATAGGATGTTCATGATGACTTTCATAGGATTAATAAACCCAACCCTAGGATTAAGGTTTACTGAATGAAGAATTGTACAAGAACATCTAGGAACCAGTTCCAGTTTAGAGGCCAGATTCAGTGCAGGTATACAGACTAGCTTACAAACCAGGACAGAAGGAAAGGAATGGACAGATGTGAGTGACATTGTGTGCGCTAAGACTTCGGACCTGGTGGTTCACTGGATATGAAATGAGAGGGAGATGAAGTCCGGGGTAGTTCTGAGCCTGGGAGCAGAGACTTTGTTTTAGCCTCCAGACCCCCTTGCTTTCAAGCCCGTCCTCTACTGTCCCAGGCAAGTACTGAAAAGGGGCCGAGGACAGAACTCTAGGGTAAATGTTCACTTTTCAGCAGCCACAAAGGGGTGAGAAGTGATTTCTGGGGCAAGAAAAGAAATCAGATATTACAAGGATTTGCAGCCCTCCAAAGCTCCATCCTATCCAACAGAATCTATCCCCTAGCATTTAAGTGGTGTGAATTTAAACTAAATCAAAATTCTCTCCTTAGGAGGGGGGAAATTATGAATTTTTAAGAAACAATGAATTAAAGGATGAAGAGCCCCTAATGAGAAGTTTAGGACTGATGATGGAAGCTAGGGAAAATCTAAAAAACCCCCACCAGATGTGTATATATAGCTATATAGTGATGCACACACACCCCTTAGCTACTAAACAGACCATCTTATACTGTTATAATAGCCAGAGAAATATGATTTTCAACTTAAGATTCTTTACTGAAAAATCAGAAAAAATTCTAAATATGGCATTGTATTTCAGCCAGGAAAATCACCACTCCTCTGTTAGAAACTGACCAAAAAAGACAGAGATGAGACACCAGGTTAGTTTGTTCTGATTTGATTATTCTACCAGATATACATTCTTTAAAGATGCAATCCCTAGAGCAGCACATTGCCACAGGGAAATGAGCTTAAGTGATCTTCCAGGACTTTATTCCACCAGTCACTCTGGCATGCAAAATAAACCTATTTGAGTAAATCTGACAAAGTTTTTCAAATGAAAGTATTAGTGAGGTTTAGTTGAGCATTCAAATTAAATCAAGAAGCAGAGGAAGAAAAACTACATTTTCCAAAATTTCTAAAATAAACGTGATCTGAAAATCAGATGAATGTATACCATGAGAACTCGTATGGCTCTGAGACCTGCTTTGTTTGGGCTACAAATAGGAAATTTCCTTTTTTAGCTATATAAAGTAGCTTGGAACACCCTTCGCTCTTGACACTTGTCAACACTGATAGGTAATGTTGGATAGAGGCCTTGAGACCTTACTGAATAACAAGGCATTGATAGGACCTCCCTCCAGGACTTCAGGGAAAACTCATGTTTAGCCAGCAATGGTATCTGAGTGGCAAGTGGTATACCAACATGGCCACCATGACAAGTTTCCCAAAACATCTTTTTCCTTTTAAATAACAAGAATACAAACACATGTTTAAATAGATGCAATGCTTGGGTAAGGAGACAAAAGGTGACTTAGAAGATCTAAACTTCCACCAAAACTTCACAAACCTGTATGCCTTATTTTGCTGAACTGTAAAACACAGCTATGTTTTCTTATTCAAGTACAAGCATTCAGTTTTCCCCCTAAAGTTCAGGATAGGGAATATACTAATCACAAAAGACACAAAATGCATTTGTGTTATTATATTTGAGTATGCTGTAACATATTTTATTCTGAAACTAAGTTTTGTGATTCTTCTCTTGAAAACATCACATTCTTCCCCACCAGGGAGCCAGTGTCCAAACACAAAGGCTTTCAGGTTTAGGAAGAAACTCAGTATCCTGCAAAGACGTTTAATTATCTGGGAAGACAGGAAAGTCACCCATTCTCTCTAGCAGGTAGAGGATAACCATTTATTTATTGTTGATACCAATTCAGGTGCTCAGGAAGGGGGAACCTGTGTTCCACACATTTAAAAATATTTGCCTTTCACTTTATCCCATTATAATCTTAGATTGTTCTGCATGTTCAAGGTGGTCAGGAAGCCCCTGAAGTTGATGGTAGCATTACCGTAGCATTACTGTAGCACTGAAGGGAGGCCTCCTTTACAATTTGGTAACTGCTGGGTTACAAAGTGAATGTAATTTGCCTTGAGGCACAAGAAGTGGCACGTGAACAAATCACCATAACCACTGAAACTGAAACTGTTCATACAGTTTATTTCACTAGACTGAAATTTTATACACAATATGAAGGGGTTTCCTGGTAGCACGCATATAGTTTACTTCCTGTACTGCTGAAGAACCAATTTTTCTTTTTTACATTATATCGTAATACCCTATCATTAAAACATTATTCAGTGAATTTTTTCCAACTACATATAAATGGAGATTTACCACACACGGTGCAAGAATGTCTTTATAACATATCTGAATCACAAAATGTGAATCTAAAATACATCACTGTAATTAGAACACTACTTTAAAATTACAATGCCCCATGTTATATTAGCCAGATTTGAATAAGCTCTGTATACATCACAAAGCAGCCTGGTGGATAACTTCTTAGATAACTGGCAGCAGCTCTGAACTATGATTTCAAAAAAAAAATCTTTAAGAATCAATATTTTGAATTTTGCAAAGTTCTTCTTTTATGTATCCAGCATTCTCAGAATTAAAATGGGACATTAATAAATTTATAGTCTCTGAAACAAGAAGTAATCTAACCCTCCCTTAGCTGAAAGACGAGGGTTGTAATATTAGGTTTTGTAGAAACCTAAGAAAAGCATTGTATGGGGAGTGGAAATGAGTTATAAAGAAACATAAACCTTCTTTAAAACACTTGATTCCTCTGCCCTGCCCATCTCTGTCCAACACAGAGAAAGAATACTGCACTACAAATAAAGACTGTCTCCATGAAATGATGTTCTAAAGAAAATGTATGTAAACAAGTCAGAAAGATTTCCTCACTTTCCTATTTTGTGGAGTGGGGCAGTGGGATGACATCAGTTAAATAAGAAATAGAAGTCCTTAGTCAAAGAACCACTTCATGACACACAAACAGCTTGAGGTAATCGCTGAGCACCTCTCATGTGTGTCCTTTCCTTTCTCCCAAAGTTTGAGAATGTTTGAAAGTTCAATAAATAGTAGAAAAATAATCCTTTACTTAGAAATTTTGAGATGCATCACTTAGAGCTTAACATGAGTCCCATACAGCAATTGTGGTATCCAGGTACCGCTAAGAAACCAAGTGAAATCTTCAAAGCACACATTTCTATCTGGATGTGCCACATTCCCAGGCTCCGGGCGAGCCCATTTTTCTCTCTTCCAGTTAAGGAGGGCCCAACGCTTCTGGCTTCTTGGAACATTCCTCTGGCTCAGCTTAACGATTCCCAATGTTTCATTTATAGGTTTCGTTTCTCTGTTTGGAGGTTTGCCTTCTGTTCCATTCCATTAGTATTATGGCAGGTTCATAAATCAGGCTTATTTCTCCTCCGTTTCAGAACCAGCCACCCACTTTCACAAATATGATTTTGTTGTTGTTCCTTTGGTTCTGAAACATGTTACCAGGCAGGAAATGAGTTAAAGCATTCTGGACAAAGCACAAGTACAGGGGGTCTCTTGCTGTGGATTTTACGCTGGCTCTTCTTCCCTCCAGAACATTCTGCGTCTCCTAGATCCCGTCTTCTGATGGAGGTGAGGAGACTGTTAGCATTCCGCATCGACAGTGTGTACTGTCACAGCCGCCTGTAGGTGGTGGCTGTGATGAAGCGTGGGGTGGTGTAAGCGGTAGTGGTGAAACTTGTGGCTTAGGAGAGCAGCAGTCTGAGGTGGGGTGTCCAGGTCTAAGTCCTCATCATGGTTGCCCACATCCACCCCTGCGGACAAGGGGTCATTGTTGCCTGGAGGATTTTCGCTATCTTCCTGTGGGCTCATGGTACTGTAACCTAGAAAACGAACAAACAAATAAGCAGAGCTTCCAGACGCAGGGAGGAGATGGCACTTAAGATTTCCAGGGCACTGGGAGGGCTCCTATCTTTGTGCTACATGGGTGCAAATGTTTGCAGGCTCAGCAGACGTTGAAGTGACTTCTTTTTAAAGAGATCTGTTAGTAACTGCTTTTCTTCTTAAAACGACTACACAGTAAATAAATCATTTTAGACAACTGAGAAAATAGAGGTAAGAAAAAAATATACAACGGCCTTTCTCCCAAATCAACAAAACTAAAACTAAAACCACCTTACATTCCATCTGACCCATAAATAACCACCACTGACATTTGGGAACTACCCTCCTACATTTTTCCCCTGATATAAGATTAGACTATATTTTATCTTAAAAAAGGGGCAGCTTCAGGAAAAAGATCCTAGTAGGACGCAGATCAGTTGGGGCTGGCGGGGAAAGCTGTGCTTCAAAGGACTGAATGTAATGACACTGAACAAAAACAACTGCCATCATTCTCTGCATACCTGCTTCATGACACACATGAGTGTCATGTAATTCCTGCACACCACAGAGGCTTGTATTTTAATACCCACTTTACAGGTGAGGGTAAGGATGATAAGAGAGGTTAATGAGCTTGGCCAAAGTTCCAATACCTAATGGAACGCCACCTCCACACACCCACAGCAACTAGCAAAGGCATCAACTATTCTGTGTGTAAGTTGGCTCACTGTATTTAAAGATTAATTTCCTTTGGTATTCTAAGTACTACATGTTTCAAAAGAAAATGCCCTTGCTGATCAAAGGATTCCATTCCAAGAACTCTGGCATGTTTTTAAATATTGCAAAAATACCCTTTAACAATTTTGAGAAGTGACGGCTCATTAATATTGCGGCTGCATCCGCAGTTAGCATCAATCAGCTCTCACCTGGGGTAGTGTGAGTCACGTTTGTGGCTGCAAATCTGATGTGCTTGCACACAGCCATGCAGGAGTAGCCTGTGGTTTAAAATGTATGTCTGTGCAGAAATGAGAAAAGGCACTTCTCTGTCCTCAATGAAAAATTTCTCAATACATTTTTTCTCAATACAACAGAATCATTTCAGTCAGTCCAACTTATTAACATTTATTGGGCACCTACTAGTACACAACACTATGCTGGGCATTGCAGGAGACACTGAGATGAAAACCTGTTCCTGAACAAGGAACCCAAAAACTAGTGCTTGAGAAATGAAACAAGGACAAGCATAGGTCAGTGCACTTAGTCTTTACTGAAGACCATTATGGGGCTGGAGGGGTGACTATGAAACATGAATCAGAGATGTCTCTCTTCCTTAAGGATTTTACAACCAAGTATGAGACACATATCCATGAAGCTAATGCAGATAGTGGTAAGTGACTCGACTGAGGTATAACTGAAATCCAGAACAGGGAATAACCACTTCTGGCTGGAGGAATAGAAAAGGTTCACAGAAGAACTCACATTTTACTTAGGCTTAAATGGAATAGAAGTCTGGTAAGTGGATATGATCAAGAGGACAAAGGAGCACAACACAGAGGTGTGGAACCTAAGGCCAGTCCTGCGCCATATGGCTAGAAAGCTAGCAGGGAGCTGGAGAATAGGGAAGGTGAGCTAAAGTCAGATCATAAAGGCTATGTCAAAGCTTAGAAAATGGAGACAAAATACAAGATTTTAAGCAGACAGAAAAAAAATGGCAGGACTATTTCTGTGTTTTTAAACAAGAGTTCTGGTAGCACTTTGGAAGATGAATAAAAAGGCCTGGGGGCAGGGGTGGGGGCAAGTTAGGAGGTTTTTGCAAGAGCCAAGATGAAAGATGAAGAATTAAAACTAGGGTATGGGATTGGACAGACTTAAAAGATATCTCAGGGGTGAAAAGAGTGGAAGCTGGTTAGCAATTAGAAGTGCAGGGTGAAGCATGGTTAGAGGGGACTGTGGCTTTGAGGCAGGATCATGAGAGAGGGAGACTCAGAGATCCTGAGCCTCAGGGAAGAAAATGAGTATTTTTGATTTTGACAGTCTGTGGGTCATATATGTGGAAATGTCTAGCCAGAAATGCACGTGTGTTGGGCAGAGAGATTTCCGTTGTGGATGTGTCCACCAGGGTGCCTTCCTGGTGCCAGTGACAGGCTAGCAGATCAGCAGAGGCCCCAACTCCTTAGACACCCACAGTCAAGAAGTGGAAATACAGAGGCTAAAACAGAGGCCTACAAAAAGGAACAGCAAAGATGACTGACTCGGCTTAGGACGCTTGAGGAGACGGCCTTCAGGTGGCCCTCATGGGAGGGAAGGGACTCCTTAGGCAAAGAAAAGGTGGGAAGGGACTACAGGGAGGGAGCTAAGCTATGCAGACACAACAGCCTGAAAGGCTCTAGTGGACGGGGGGCATGATGAGAGGCTTGGGGTGCATGTGTTGAGGGGCAGGGAGTATGGGAGAGGAGGCCGTATAGACAGGCTCAGATCAAGGCCTGTCAAAGCTGAGTTTGGATTTAGTAACAGGAAAGGAAGGGAGTGAGTGGCAATGACATAACGTGTGCTTTAAAATGACGTCTTGTGGTAATGAGGAGGCTGGACAGAAGAAGGCAGGGATCAGAGGCTCACAGGATGGGAGGCTGGAGCACTGGCCTGAGGAGATGGGACTGCAGCAGTGTTTCAGTGGAGCAAGCAGCTGGCTTCAAGTGACTTTGTTCAAGAGCAGAGCAGGCTGATTTGGGGACCAAAGGGACTTGTTTGGTGAAGATGCCCAGAAATTGACATCCTTGGATGAGGCTGATGTTTCTAGGTCCAGAGGCTGGGGAAATAGTGGTGCCTCTACCTGAGATTAAGAGCCAGAATGAGTTTCTCAGCTTTGGCAGTGCTAAGGCTGCAATGTAAGACTGGACACTAGGCTCAAAAATCTGTTAAAAGATGCTATGAATGCTTAACCCACCTTATGCTTTACAGGTAGGGGACTAAAGTAGAAAAGGTTTTAGCAAAATCTCAGTGTGTTGAGTACTTTTGGCCAAGCTTTAGTGTTAGGCTGTCTTCGTCTTGCCTCCAAACACCTCCTTGATGGTTTCCATCTCTGATTTATAAGTACCCACAGTAACTGGTAAATGTTCATATTTATAATGTAGAATTCATAGTGGTCTTCTACCTAGCTCATCCCCCAACCTTCCTTCACCTTGCTGTTGTGTTTCTTCTTCAACATGGAAGTCTTTTCTTCCCCCAACCAACCCCTACCTCCTAGTCCTACCAACCCACATGGTTGAATTTAAATGGCATTCTGTACACATCTTCAGCTTAGACTTTATCATATTATAATAAAATATAGGGCTGTCTTGTTCATTAGCAAACTCTGTCTTAAAGAACAAGGAATTACTTTGTCTTCATACTCCTAATATTCAATATGATGTCTCACACAAAGAAGGCATTTAATTAAAAAAGATCACACACTCTATTCCCAAAGCAATGGCATTGATGAAATTTTTTTTGTCTTAGTTGTCTGTAGTTTTGTCTGGTGTGTACTTCCCAAGTCTTATCAAATAATGAAGATGTTGTAGTATATACTGGGCCCTTCCCAGGGGTTCTGACTTTGAGTCCAGGGATGCTCGAACCCGGCTAGTCACAGCCCAGGGTGGTGGTGATGATTCAGCTGTCACCAAGGCAACTCAGCACCCCCCACCCCCCTGCCCCATCTCTTCTGCTACAGCTTCCTGATGAGAGCCCCAACAAAGGCCCTTCCAAAGTGAGCCTCTTGCTCTGGGGCCATTCTGCCTAATTTCCTGAGAGTGATACTACTGCTCAACCCTCTACAATTTAGGTTTCCTCTAATCTCAATAACTAATAAAAATCTGGAGGGAGTGAGCAGCAAGTTGTGGTGAAGCAGGAGAAAGCCAAACACATGCTCTCACTTAAATTAATGACTATTTACTCAGGGCTAGGCAATTCTGTTGAGTGCTGGGAACAGTGATGAGTACAACAGACTCAGTCTGACTCATGGAGGATGATGCATTACCTCAAACACAAAGTATATTCATAAACACTTTCAAAGGAACAATTCCTTTTCTGTCCAAATGTGTATACAGTAAAATCTCTGCAAAGATGATCTCAAGCAAGAAACGGACTTTGGGAAGGAGGACAGCTGTCTAGTAAGAACAGAAGAGCCAATATTAGGCTTTTGCTCTTTGGTATTCTGCTTATATACTTAGATGACGGTTCCTAAGACGCCTCCCTTGATAGTAGGGGATGTTAAGTTTCTCTGGGGACTCACCACCTTGTGGTCACAGAGAGTAGCTGCAGGAGAACATCTGCACCTCTAGAAAATGGTTTCGTGCTGCACTGTGTCATGTTTGACCAGCTTTTCAAGGTTCAGCACTCACCTTTTAAGTCTTCTGGAAGTTGATTCACTAGGGGGAAATTTCCTTTTATATAAAGAAACAATTTTGATTGATATACATTTGCATAAATTGCTAAAGAGATGGTAACCAACATACAGATTCACAAAGAACAAATATATATTTGTAATTTTAACTTTAAAATAAGCCAGTTGATGATTAGGTAGAACATGGTATTTTCAAGATAAATCATGGGAAAAGTGGACACATAATTAAAAACATGGATAGGTAATAACTGTTTTAAACTACTGCTTGTGAGTGTAACAGTAAATAGCCGAGTGCTAAAAAAACCAATCATTCTAAGTGGTTTTAGAATATTGACAAAAATGATTCTACTTTTAAAAAATGACTCTTATTTTGAGTAGTTTCCTTTAAAGATACAAAATTAAAATTAGATGCCTTACTACGCTGACGGACAGTGACTGTAATAGGGTATGTGGTGGGGACTTGATAATGGGGGGAATCTAGTAACCACAATGTTGCTCATGTAATTGTATATTAATGATACAAAAAAAATTAGATGCCTTTGAAATACAAAACTCTGTTGGCCACATGAAATATATCTAAATAAAAATGCAGCCTAAAGTCTCCCACCTTGGACTGGTAACATGCAGTTTTAATTCTAGGACTATCACAACTTGGAATCATACACCACGTAAGTCTATTCTCTTCAGTACATATATATTTATATATTTTATCCTTCTGAGTTCCCTTTTGTATATTCGACCCAAGGATTCATATGAAAATATGCTCACCAGCTAAAAAAGAACCATGGCTGCTACCAGTCCAAGGGCCAGCACCAATGCCACCTCCCTGCTGGGGTCTTCCATGATTTACCTGCTGATAAAAGTGAACTATCTCCCCATCTTCCTCTTTGTTTTGCTTCTTTAAAGAAGCTGTTATATTCAGCTTTTTATCAGTTTTATGACTACATGCATTCACTTACAGTTTCCTGCAAGATTGTGAATTCCTGAGGGCAGAGAGGGTATGGAGGTGAGGAGGTCGACCCTGAACTCGTGCCTGCCACATGTTATTTCATCCATTCCTCACAACAACTTGACCAGGCAGGAATTTCTAATCCTGTTTTAATTATGAGGAAACTGAGGTCCAAAATAGCTTCACTGAAGTCTTACAATTTGTAAAGAGGGGGAGAGGTGGGATTCCAGTGAGCTCTGCTTGACCCTATCATATAAGCTCTTCTAACACAACATTGCCTTGCAGAAATGAGGCTTCCTCTTCCCCAGCTCCCTGCACTGTCCCCAGCAATTAGCAGACCCCCGATAGTCCCCATATAGGAGAAAACACAAATAAGCAAGAGTCCTGCTGACAAAACAATTAGGTTAGATTTGTTTTAATGTGTACCTTTGGCTTATTCTCTAAGCATCACAGTGACATTAACTCGATGCCACCACTTTCTGTGACCCACCATACAGGTTAGGGATATGACAACATGCAGGTAAATGCAAGCCATTTTGTGGTGCATCTGGAATCAGGTGGAATGTCAATGTCTTCTACTTCTTTTGGTGTTGCATTCTGTCTGCATGAGAAACTATTTTTCATTCCTTGGGGATAACAGATCCACTTATTGTGAAAAATAAAAGAAAGCAAGCCCTTAGCTAGATTCCTTGGCTTTCAGATGCGACACTGCACTGTTCTTTTCATCTAAGCTCTTGCTTCATATGCTATTTCACTAAGACAATGGGAGAGCTAATGGGACATCGTAAACGTCACTCAGAATTCCAGTTTTGTACTGAAGCAATTTCTATCGGGGAGAATGAGGGAGAGGGAGAGGGAGAGAGGGAGAGGAGATTCGGTATTTCTGCTGAATAAGAAATTATTTCTGCTGAACTTCAGTAGCCTCAAACCTGTTTCATAATTCAAAGGAGAAGAGACACAGAACTGCCTGGCAGAATGAATTTATGCAGGTTCAAAGGTTTTTAGGGAAAAAGGCAGAAAGTCAGAGAAACTGAAAAATTTAAGTTCTGCTTTGACTCTCCATAGAAACCCGAAGTTTCTATTCAGTTGGTGCAATGATTCAAAGCTCAAATTAAGAATATCCATTCATAAGTGGGAGTTTTAGCTTCTCCTGTTTTCCAAAGGGAGTTTGACTATGTGGCCTTCGTGTAAAAGATGACATTGGTTGCTTTGACAAAAAATCACTCCTGCGTTTTTTTAGCCTGGATGTGGGAACACATTGTTCAAAGACACGCTTTTTCTTTCAGGGTAGATGTGGAGAAAGCAGAGTCAAAAGGCATACATAAAATATATATGCATTAAAAAAATCCAATTCTGGGAAATAAAAGACTTCTGGAAAATTAAGGCTATATGTAAAATAAAAAGACTTTATAGTTATAGGAAAGGTTCTACACTCTTGTTATGTTTTTGTGGTCTGGTGGCAGGGGTGCCTAGACAAGAGACATCTGCTGCTCACTGTGACAATAAGCCATATGGACACTGCGAAGGTGAGAAGCTGTGTGGTGACCAGGCCTTTGGTACAGCATCCAGACTTCATAATTCGTAGCTCATGTAGCACTCGATGCCTCTTCCCAGTTCAGTCCGACCCTTCCTGAGCAGCTTCATACAACTCCATGACTGTACACACTAGTCCCCTCGCTCCTAACTTTTTTTTAGTCATCCTTCAAAGCCCAGTGCAAAAGTCGTCTCTGGTGAAGCCTTCCCTGAGGCAAGGCTGGGGATGGGGGCCGGGCGTGCTAGCATGGAGTACTGGCTGAGTACACGGCTGAGCACCCTCCAGGGTGCTGCTGTTTGCCAGCTAACAACGTTGGGTAGTGGGATCTGTGATGATGCCAGTTCACTGAGAGTCAAGTAGGGTGGTAAGCAGGGCCCATGTAGATAGTCTGAATCCTTATTTGTGGAGAAAACCTAGGAAGCATCTGTGTGCCCAGGGTCATCTCATGCTGGGAGTGCAGAGACATAAGCAGAACTACCCTTGAGATCTTCTAAAGGTGTCACGTTGGAAGGTGTCTTTTTGGAAAACTGTCAAAATAATTTACCACAGCAGAGAACAGGAAAGAGAAAGAAGGATGGGGGTGAGCACTGGCCCACAGGAGGGCACCAGGGACCTATGGTCCTCACATGCAGGAAGCTAAACCTTACCGTGATCACTTTCTGTTCCCGATCGACCCCAGTAGCGCCGCCGCCTTTCTGGACTGTGTGCGTGTCGTTCGATGACTGCAGCTATAAATCGAGTATTGCTGACTGCGGGAAGGCAAGGATGGTTAGTCATTCCTATGCCAATATCCTTAGTGTATTAAGTACATCTGCATTGAGCAGGCTCATTCACATGGTGGGGAAGTTAATATTTGGAGAGCTAGAGTAAGTAATTTTTTAAAGATTCTGAGGATTAGAGAGCTGGTTTTAGAACTGGGAGCAGTGAGGGGTCTTTAATTACATGTCTTCAACATGAATGAGGAAGATATGCTCTACATAGCTGAAGGCCAAGGTATCTCAACACTGGACGGATCCTTGACAAAGGAATGTTCTTTATATCCCTGAGATGTATACATTGCTTAAGGGACTAAAACAATGCATACCTGATGATTCCCTTTCTACAATATTGTGCTGGAAAGTAGTGAAGAGCAGAAAGAAAGGGAAGAGTAGGGTGTTTTAGGCCACAGCATGCAAAAAGAACATCATGAAATCCTTTGAGATTTTCCAAAACAAAGCAAACACCTACACTTATTCCTAAGGAAAATGTGGGGGCAGGGGGATGTCAAAGCTGTCATGTCAAAGCTTCTTAAATTTTAATACAAGTCAAAAAGATATAAGGAAGCATATTCATCCTGGATTAGCCTCCTGCTGACACATTCTGCAACGAGGCAGCCTGATACTCACTGATGCCTCTGTCTTCGTGGCTGTCGTCATCCCTTTCATCTCTGTCATTCTCCAGGTTGGACATACGCACTGACATTTCTACCCATCATTAAAAAAAGAGAAACATGACTATTTAATCAAACAAAACCACCCACTTTAATACCCTGCAGAGTGCTCTGCTTGATGGCTGGTGACAGCATTCCATCGAGAATGAGTCCTACCTTGGAAAAGAATGGATGCCCCATTTATTTATTTATTTATTTATTTATTAAGGAGGAAGCAGGAATCAGAAGAGGGAGAACAAGAAAGGCATAATCAAGAGAGGCACCTGAAATTGATTTCTGAAGAAAGAAGAGAAAATAAGTTGATAGGCTAACAGATCTTTAATCTTCTACTAAAGTACCTGAAACGGAAGGAAAGGGTCTAAAACCATGGCTGACTGTGCTGATAAAATGGTATTACCAAATCCTATAAAGGGCCAGGCATAAGGTAACACTAGATGACAGGCATCGTCTGTATAACCAAATCTTACCAAGGGGAGTTTTGTGATTAGCTCTGTTACTGAATCAGGTGACATTATCCCATGATCCCCCGTTAGGACTGGGCCATAGCGAAATACTCCAAACGTCAGCCTGTCATTATTGCTGCGAGGGTGACCTGAGTGGCTCCCGACCAAGTCCAAGAATGAGTGAGCCTTATCTCCATGAAGGGCAGGTTAACTGGGGGCTTTTAGTGAGGGTGGGGATGGCCATTAATGATTTTGTCCCTTACAAATGAGCCCAAGTTCCCATTTAACTCTTGGTATGAAGGTATGATTACAGATTAATCAATTTGTACCTGACTTTGATTACTTGCCCTGTTTCAAGAGATGTGATTATTCCTTTGAACATGAGTTTGTTCACACTATATGGTAACAGCTGCTACAGGACAGAGTCATGTTCTTGTCAACAGTGACCTGGGGTGTCTTTGGTCTGCTTGGCTTTTTGGAACAGCACCATCCAATCTTAGTGAACATTTCCCACATGCATCCCAGCTCCCCTGATGGCCTTATTCCAGTGGCAGGCTGCCACCAGCTAAAGCTATGTAAGGAGAGAGAATTGAGGGACTTTCTGGGGTATCAAAATGGTGCTTGCGGGGTTTACACACTCAAGAACGAGCCCTGGGCTAGCAGGCTTTGGGGACACCTGAATCTGCCCCGCAGAAGCCGAGGGTGGACTGCTGTTCTTTGATGGCTTAGCGGCTCACACAATTGGCCAATGTCCCTCCGTCCCTGCAACAACCCCAGGAGGCTGCTTCTCCTGGAGGCCCTCTGGGATTCATTTCGAGCTCACCTTGGGCGGCCAGAGGAGACATGTGCTGGTGGCTCCGGCGGTGGATCCGGTGGCGGTAGGCGTACACGGCAAGGACCAGGACCATGGCGCACCCCATGATGCCCCCAGCCACGGGGCCCACCGGCGCGCTCTTAATCATGTTCAGGGCAACCACCTCGTCACCTTCATTGAAATAAAAAGCTTTCCCAGATTAGGAGGTAGGGCTGGGTGAGATGGGGAGGAGTTCGGTGAAGGTAAGGAAGAACACCTGCTTCAAGCTGTGAGTTCCTCACAGATGACCTGCTGGCATGTGGGAGTAATGGCTTCCCTAATGCCTGGTTCTCAAACTAAATTCTGGTTGCTCAGTAGAGCAAGGGCTGATGACACAAGTGAGGAGACGAGAATCACTTCAGCAGGCGGTGCCCAGAGCCTAATCCCTGGGGTGGGGCACTCTGGGAAGGAAGTCAGTCGGGCCTCTTAGCACATATTTACTGCACCTGTTGCCATTTGTTTCAGTGGGTCAGTCACATGACCTCTAAAAAGGATCAGATTTCAAAGCTTATGGGTTCCCTTTAAAACACTACTGCAGCACTTTTCAGACAGGAAACTGTAGGTGGGCATGTGAAGCAACTTCTTAAGAGCGAGGGTCCTAACCTGCTTCGGTGGTGACGTGTGAGCTCAGAGCTCTTCCTCACACAGGAGTTTTTCTTGCTCTACAGACAGGCTAATGTGGGGAGACGTTAAAAACCAAGACATGAACTAAAGGTTTAAAGATCGGACACACTTGCTAGCTAAGCTTTAAGAGGAGCTTGTGCTAACTCCAGAGGGACATTGAGATTCTTGAGGCAGTGTGCAGGTAGTGTTTTTGAGGTTTTGGGGTCTGATCCCAGAGGAGTTTCTCCCTACAGTGTTCCTGTCGCCCACCCTATGCTGCCCTGACTACAGTGGAAAGCTCTGGTTTCTGTTGACCTCCAAGGCCCTAAAATACTGATTTCTAGCCACACGGCTTCTGCCTTGCAAAAGTTGTGAGGGAAGGTTGCAGCAGGAAATCCATGTGTAGTGAGCACTCCATCCAGCACCTACCCTCCACTTCTGACAGTTGGGACTCGTATTGAAACAAACTCCACAGTTCAGCCACATGGAAATCAGGCCCAGTATTTTTCACAACAAGCTTTATGGGAATGAATTCCAGGCTTGCAAAATTTGGCAGTAAAAATGGCTGCTCACTCTGCACAGAATATCTAGCCAGCTTTGAAAGTAATTATCTGTCTTGGTTTTATAACTAAAAACTACTGGCAAAGGAATCAAGGATGTAGGGCAGAGGATCATTTAAAGATTTTTGTCCTAGTATACAGGCAGGAAAATATGTATTCAGGAGTCAATATAGTCTGGGTTCCCAACAAACATACCTATTGCTCCCATGTCATCAACATAAGGACTTTTGGCTCCCACAATCCCCCCGAAGCATTCTTTCTGGGGTGCACAGTAGGATTTGTCCAGGTGAGTCTTTCCATCGCTGTCCACCATGCACCATTCACAATCCAGCACACCAAAACAGTCCCTGCCAGAAAGACAATGCTAAGTGTTCCAGAGAGCAGTGCTAGGTAAGGGAGAGCATGTGGACTTAGCACAGACAGCTCTGAAGAGTGCATAACTTACTGGTACTGTAACTCCTTAAGCTTTAGTTTCCTTTCCTTATAAAAGAAGAATAGCAATAGTCTGCCAAGGGAGGGCTGTTTTATGTCCCTCAACCACTTGGAAATGACAGAAATAAAACTGCTCTCTGTGAATCAAATCATGAAACTTACATATCATGGATTAGTGCAGGATTATTCAAAATCATCTTAAAAGACCAAATGACCCCAAGCTTTGTAAGGCTCTGGCCTACTATCCCCAAGTGTATGATCATTTAAAAAGAAAGAAGTAGAAAAATGGTCAAATAAGTCTGGGAAAAATTGGTTAAGTCAAACAGCTTTCCTTACTGTCAATTTCTTAAACCTTTTAATATGCTGAGTGCATTATGACTAAGAAAATATATGCAGTTGTATTCCATCTTAATTGACTTTGGGTTATGTAATGACTCAAATTAATCTGATTCCCTACCACTCCTTTCTAAAATGTATACTGTAAGTAGAACTGGCTTCCCCTTCTACCCACTAACTCTATTTAATAAAACGGTAACTTGGACTACAATAAACAAATCTCCCCCACTCCCACCCTTTAGCCTACCTCAGCCACTACTCCCATGATGTCTAGTCCCAGATACCCTTGGAGGGAGGGGAAGATAGCAGGGGACATGCAATTTTTAGTTCTCAAAACTGCCACAAAGCATATATTCATCCTAGGAAGGAACTGATGGGCTTTAATGTTTCATCCATAGACCGGGTTTTGTTTCTGGAACCGATGAGTACTTTTTCATGCCATGTTCCCTCCCATTCCTTTTATTTCAAGAATAACTTTCCCATCCACAGAGAAGGTTACCAACTTGGTACAAATGCCAAATAGCTAACAAGTAGAAACCAGACAACATGAAACCTGGTGGATAAAAGGTTTATGGAAATCAGTTTTGGATCTGAAAAATTGGTCCATCTTTTTAAAAGACCATGGTAAGTATCATCTGGAAAAGCTCAGTGAGGCTGCTGGTCACTATTCTAGGTTCTGCTTCCACTGCTATCACGTTGACATATAATAAGCACTGGGCACTGCTTACCCACTTTCCGTCCTCTGACTGCACCTGCTGTTGACACACTGGTGAAGAGCATCTTGCAGGCCAGGGTCGATAGCTGTGTACGTCACTGGCTCCTGGTGGACCTCGCAGCTTGGATTTCTATGCAGGAGCAAGCCTGGGGGTTAGGACCAATAGCACCCACATTCCAAACTCATCACGCCTTTGGCCTCTCACAGTATCAGATTTGGGTTTGAATCTTGGCTTTACCACTTAGCTATATGAACCTTAGGTTTCTGAGCTTCAATGTGTTCATCTTGATGTACAGTAGAAACAATATTCAAGAAGTTAGGAAATCATAAATACTCAACAAAACAGGAATGTATATAATCAAAAGTGAATGTTACACAGGCACCGACCCTCCCCCCCGCCCACTCACCATCTTAAATCTTATTTTTCAGAGTTTACTGAGGGTCTTTTTAGATATTTTTTCTGTGCCTAAACAAACATGTACTAGTATATGTGTACACACAAGATTGTTTCATTGAAGTTCTAGAGAAGAGACTTAGCACATTTTATTTAACTGTGGTCTTAAAATTTGTCAGTAATAATGCTATACTATGTGTGAGCATGTGTGTGTTTAAAATATACCTATATATTTATCACAGGATTAATTTGAATACAGAGTGAATGTGCCTAAAGTACCTGACATATGGCGGCCACTTCATTTATGCTTGTAACAGTCTCATATGTTTTTGTGTGTAGCCCATACGCTCTTAACACTTTAAAAGCACTTACATTTAAACCTGAAAGTGGACTTCACTTTAAGCCACTTTGATGCTTGAAATCTGGCTCACTAAATAGTTATGTCATTAGAATTAATCATTTTCTTCTATCCCAACCCCAAACAAATCTATAAACAAGACTGTGTATTTATAGAAAGTGTATATATTTTTTACCGGTTCTCAGCATTGGTGAGGTTGCCAGTACACTCATTGACCTCTAGAGGGCACTCACAGGGACATTCGCATTCATTTTGTTCCATTCTGAAAAGCAAAGAAAATTACTATGTGGAGGGTCAATAACAACTATATATCATACACATACCAGGAGAAGCAAAATAAAGAGACCTTGAGCTAGGTGAAATGGACAGGAAAAAACAAGTTATGACCAAAGGCTTAAACACCAGTGGGCCTCAATCCTTTACTCTTTGGCTCTTTGGACAAGGATGCTGCAAACAACATAGCTCTGTGCTTCCGTAACCAGGATTTCCCTCTGTTTCAGGACACCCCAGTACTTTCAGTTTATTTTGCAGATACCACCTCAAGATGGCCAGCATCAGTTAAGACATTCAACAGTCAGATAAACAAGAATACAACCCACTGCATTTTTACCGGTGGCAGTTGAGACACAGCCGATCCACCATGCTACATGCACAGAAGGCAAGAGAGTCACACGTCTCATTGACGATGCCAACAAAGGCGTTGGTTCCTGGGATCCTTGCCAGTCTGTACTTAGAACAGTGGCTGCCGTGCACAAGGTTCGTTAAATCCCCCTGCAGACAACAGAGGGGGCAAAGGTGACAGACAACAATGCGAAAATTCAGCACTACCTAGGGGAAAACAACATTTGAGCCATTTGGCTGGAAATGGCTTACACTAAAACTTTATTTCTGATTTCAGAAGTAGTATACCGTTACTGCTAAAAACTTGGAAAATAATTTTTCATAAAACCATCACAGATAATTCTTATTTAACAGTTTGGTATTATTATTTATTCTCTTATCTGTATTTATACAGATAATGCTCTTGTAATCTTTCTTTTGAAAATACACAATTTTTCATAAAGTGAAAATAACTGTAAGAAGCAATCAGACAACTTTCGGGTAAGGAATGGCTGAAAATTTATTCAGAGGCAAACCTAATCAACCAGAAAACATGCATTTCCCCATCCTTGGATAACAGATCTCTTTTCTTCTAGTAGAATAAAATTATTTAAAAACCAAAGACATTTTAACAGGCCAGTTTCCTGCTTCTAGAATATTTAACGCTCCAACTAAAACAAGCATCCTTTTCCTCATTCTATAAAGAGAAAATGTTATAGCCAGGTTCTTGAAATGCCAAATTTGTCTACCATATTAGGAAATCAAAGATTCAAAAGCAAAATTGTAAAGTTGAATATGGCCATTTTTTCTGCCTATGTGTCATATGTAGGCCAATTATTTAATCTCAAGCTTGTTTCCATACCCGCCATCCCCACAGTGAGGATAAGCCTAGCTCTGAGAATGATGGCACTGAATGGATTTTTAAAGGTCTGGACGAATTTTCCACTTCCTGGAAGATACCCACCTCTAGAACATAAACAGTAATATAGGCATATCATGTGTTAGCTCCAATATCCAGGAATGCTCCAATTCCATTTTGGAATAACTAGGGTCATTAAGAAGTTATGCTAAATCGTATTCCACTAAAATTTGTGTGTCTGAAAAATTTCTGCTGGTGTACTTGGCTTTGTCTGTTGAAGACTCAGGAAGTCATTGTACAACTGGTGGAAGATACACCAAGTATCACAAAGTCAGCCCTTCATATGACAACCCTACCTGGCAGCCTCCTGATTGCATTTGAGTTTTGTCAATGCCCCTTTAAAGACCTCATACTGGTATAAAGTTTAAACAGCATAATAATGACTTCCTGTGCTTTGAACAAGCTATTCTATTAATATATTCATTTTGAAACTCTTCTATTCCCCCAGGCAGTTGTTTTTGCAATGACTTTTTTTGAGACTAAGTTTAGGATTTTCAGCTAACCCAACACATCTTTAAAATTGAGTTTTAATTATATACTTAATGATATAAATACCTATTCTAATAAAAAGGTTACTTCTTATGAATAACTTTCTGAATGTCAGTTCTGTCTTACCCATTTTAGTTCTCACCCAGCTGGGATTATTTACAGATTCATAAAAATATTCTGAAGATCTTTAACCATATCCAGGTAAGTTTGCAGCACCTTAAATCATACAAAGTATTCTAAGCTACAAAAAATAACTTTTGGATGATTTACGTGAGAGCTCTCATCTGCCTGGGTGGATGACAAAGAACTGACCTAACTTGGCCTTAGAAATTTAAGGAGGCCAAGTGATCTCTAGAAGACAGGAAGAGGAACACATGGTGCCACATATATTTATATAAAAGTGTGGGAACAGACTTTAGCAGACATTCAAAGGGCTTAGATTGGTAAGTCTTAAAATAAACAAAAATCAAAACCATATACCAAGTGTGAGACCTTAAAACAATCAAGTCTCCACTCTGGGCTTTATACTCCACAACTGTGAAAGTCAGGAGCTGGACTAAGGTCCTAGCCTGCCCTATCATTTCCTAATTTTAAGGCAACGAAACAGCCAGGAGTGATATTCAGACATTAGTCATTATTCAATTTCATATTAGTGGGATGAGATATAAGAGTGTCAGGGAACCAACTTACCACAAGACTAGTGTTGAATTTATAAAACCTCTGGACTGTTCTGTCACTGAAGCTGTTGCACAGGTTTTTCTTTACGAAGTTGGGGTGGTTCAGGATATCATTTGCTACCAGGGGCTCCTAACAAGGCCAAGCAGAACAGAAGACATATGCCATGTGATTAAGGAGCTGCAGGCAGGGAACTATCAGCTTCTACTAGAGAGTTATCAGCTCTACAACAAATACCTTGTGGGTAATATGCTGTTGTTCCACAGGGGCATGTCCTTTGGGGTCAATGAGGGTTGGATGTGCCACCAGATAACCCCTGTCCTCCATGATGAAGCACCTGAACCAAAACAATTGACATTGTTAGTCTTCTAAGCTGTTGTTCTATGTTTTCAGAGAAGATTTATCTCGCAAGTCCTGAAATAAATTGCAATGACCCCAAATTCTCAATAAATATTTGTTGAAAAGAATGAAGGCTGGCAGGCAGGTAGACAGATCATTATTCTTGAGGTGGTAGGTCACCTAGCATCTAGTTTCAGTTGAAAATTACACCTGACTGAGGTCACCTACATAGTTCACATAGAACATGCCCACCCAGCCCACGTAAGATGGACTCAAAGATCTTCTGCAAGAATGTCTAAGCGGGAAGTTTATTCCTTTTCCAGATGAGAGAGACTCTGAAGGAAGTGGCCTTAAGTATTCATAGGCGCAAACTTTAAGTAAGCCATAGTTTCTTCTCTTGATCATAAATAAAACTAAAGTACATCAGGGACATATAAAAATATATTAGAAACACTAAATAACAAGTAAATATCAAAATTAAAGCAAATATGAAGTAAAGCTAGAGTCACTCTAACCAAGAATACATGCTGCTCTATTTTACTCTGTGTCTGTTGTAACAGTTTGCTGTGAATCTTGCATTTCCCCAGTAAGGGACAAAGCAAAACTTAGCAATGATATGAAGTATGAGCCTTGAGATTGAAATAAGAAAGTTATTTTAAAAAGTGGCCTGCATTAAATCAAGGGAATGCCCTTGCTTTGATTAGACATGTTCTTGTGAGATTCAGGCAGCAAAGACTTTTAGTTCTCTGTGTCTCCTTCTGGGAAAATGTATAACAGAACAGTCTAAACATCTGAAAATCTCTCAAAGGCTTTGGTTAAATAACTAAGTTAGCATCAAAAGTACTATCGAAGAGTACTCTCTGGTTCTTCTAGCACCCAAGACACAAGAAACCTCTAATTACCAACTCCTAGAGAAACAAGAGCTTTTGCAGAATTCCATGCCACAGTTACTTTCCTTGTTATGAGCCAAGCCTGTTTGTCTAAATCATAAATAGCATGAACAAAAACCTTCTTAACAGAACACCCAGGCCAAGGACTAGTATCTGGCCCTGACCATTTAACTAGATAGCTGACATAGTTTTCTTTACATTTTGCAGCTAGATAGGAATTGTGTCCCTGAAGGGCTTACCTTATTTTGTTTCCACCATCCTGGTTACACACTGGTAATAAGTCCATGAGAACCTTGTAGAAGTATCGCAGTGTGAAGTCAATGCCCATCACAGCCACAGTATGCCCAGAAGACAGCTGTGTACTTCATGTGAGAAAGATCAGTGAGAACAAGAGGCATGTCTTATTTAAAGGGAAAAGCTACTTTCAATCATAAGGACATTGTATGGTATCAGCAATCTATGCCTCCTGTTCCTCCACACTTTTCACCCCTGTAAAAAAACAATCAACTAAATGACTGATTTAGCATAACATGGAGATTTGATGAGAGAAAAATTTAAGACTAAAGATAGAACTTTCTATATAAGACCAGCCCAAAGCATGGGCAACTGTGCAATATGGCTAGTCCTGACTATATAGATGTTCAGACCATGGCTGGACTGTTTCTTGGCAAGAACATGGGGGTGAAGGAAATCGGCATTAAGTGGGAAGTTGGATGCGTAAGTCCTACAGTTTCTTCCAACCAGGAATCTTCAGACAAGGAACCTGAGTGATCCCATTAATTCCTTTCTTCATTTTATAGATAAGGAAACTGAGATCTCATAAAGGTTAACTGATTAGTATATGGTCACACAAAACTGAGTAAAAACAATGTCTAGTTAGGATCTTCATTTTTTTTCTCTCTCTATAATACTAAGGTTGGCTCTACTCAAAAACACAGCTCATATTCTAGAACTAGACTCTCCTGGTTCACAGGCCAGTTCTTTCTCTATTCTAAAAAGATACTCTCAAAGGGGAGCAGCAATGTAGATGAAGTCGGGCAGTGCAACACGGCACCCACTTGACATTTCAGTGAGTCAAGTAGCTCTGGGGTCAAATCCAGGCCCTGTTTGTTTCTATCTATGTGGCTCCTGGGATGCTACTTAACCATTTTTTCTAAGCCTCAATTTTCTTATCTGAAAATGGGGTAATAGTAGTATCTACATCATAAGGCTGTTACTAGAATTAAACAAGGTGGTGTGTTTACAGCGCTTAGCAAGGTGCCTAACATCAAAAACACCCAATAAGGATAAATTACTCCAAAGAAAATTAAACAGGGCTTAAAACTCAGATCTGGTCAGATAGTGAACTTATCATTCTTTCAGAGAAATGGTTAAGTATATCAGAAGCATGTACTTTCACTTGGGACCTAGGTTCTTTTTAATCTCTATTCATGGGCAGCCGGAAGGGCCTGGGTTACTGGCCAGTGAACTTCTGTGCTGCGTGTCTGTGGCTGGGAATTTGCAGGGTTTGCCCAATCTGAAAGCCCATCATCACCACCAGTTGCCCACCTGATTTCTTTACAAAGAAAATATCAAAAGAAAAATGATGCTGTTATTGACAAAAACTTTAAAAATAGTAATTGGAAAGCTTTGAAGAAACTTCCCAGGGTAAAATCCTCTTTTGGAAAATCAAAACTTGGAAGTGAAATTAGCTTTGCCATGGAGACAACTGTATCCTTCTAGATGCTGTCAATACTCATACTAATTTTTATCACCCCAGCCCCAGCCCCACCAAGAAAAAAACACTAGGAAATGGGACCATGACCCATAATGACATTTCTGTCAGAGCTTTGCTGTCAAAACTGCATCTGGCATGGGATGGGCAGGCAGAGCATGTGGTGGGATCCTCTCTGAGGCTACTGATTGATAAGAGCCTCAACTGTTACCAAGGGAACTAAAATTCTACTAAGGAAGAAACCCAAGACTCAGTTACCTTACATGGGATTTAGCTTTGTAGCAAATAGTGTTTTGCTCAAGTATCAGCTAAAGGAAGCTGCTTGACCTTTGGTCTCTTGCTTGACCAGGAAAGCATGGTGAGTCTAACATCAATCATTATGAAAATAGTAATGGCCTCCATTTACTGTATGTTCAAAAATTTATAGGCACTCTTGTAGGCATTTGAATACATCATTTTGATTGTTTCTCATAGAAATATTATGAGGCATTATCAATTCCAGAAATCTGAAGCTTGGGAATGTTAGGTATTTGTCCAGTCACACAGGGAATGACTAGTGGAAACAGGAATTTAAACTGTCTTCAGCTCCAAAGCACATACTCCTCACGTGTAGATTACACTGCCTCCTTAGAGCTGCATGGCACTCAAGAGTTTCCAAGCAATTTTATCCAATCTATTTAATTTCCTCTGAAGACATCAGGAAGGAATTATAATCCCCATTTTATAAATGAAAAATTAGGCTTAGAATGGTTAAAAGATAAACAAGATTGATCACCTTTTATTTATGGTATAGACACCAGTTTCCAAATCTGGCTCTTTCTACAAAACTACAATCTCCTCAGTTTAAAATACAACTCAGGTTTTTTGGGACAAGTTAATTTTGTTTCTAAACTTCCGCTTGGTTGACAGCCATCTGCTCCAATATGATCAACATACTGAAGTAAAAGCATACACATTACCAAGGTAAGTATAGCATTCATATTTTTCCCTGCTTTTCAAAAATGTACATTGTTACTGTAGCAACTCATAAAGAAGCCACAGAAAAATCAAACCAAGCCCACATTTCTAAGTACAATGGACCAAGCTGAATCATTGAGTGTCCTTCATCATCTCTACTAGCATTACCATTCTCCAAAGAGCACACACCTAGATTCTTAGGCCACTAACAATGTTTACAGAAGAATCACAGAACAGTTACCATGAGTAGCTGATAAGTGAGCACTGAGTTACAAGAGCTTCTCCCCAAGCTATCAGCCAAACCACTTCTGAAAGCCAAGGGTGAATGAGAGTGCTTCATGACAAGCTGAGCACTAGCTTAAATTCTCTTTTCAGACCAATGAAAATGGCAGGAATTTAAAGCATGAACAGCATGATAATAAAAATAACTGCCATTTATTCGAGACTCAACATGGTCAAGAAGGGTGCTAAGCATTTTACATGCATCATCTCTTATTCTCATTATATCAGTGCAAAACTTGGGCATTATTACCCATTTTGCCTCTGAAGCTCAGAGAGGTCATAGAACATAATAATAAAAAAAGTATGTAACATTAGCTGAGCCCTTACCATGTGCCAGACACTGTTCTAAGAGTTTCACATTGATTGTTTAATGTAATCCCTAAATAATCATTTGAGATAGGCCCTGATATCTCTCTTTCATAAGTGAGGAAACAAAGGTAAAACACTTGATAGTCACACCAGCAGTAAATCGCAAATCTACTTTTTCTGAGTGGCATCACATCTTAGGAAGAGGCTGGGTTCCCAATTTGGCACATGAGGTCAAACTCACTGGTAATCATTTGAAAAAAGGACCTCTGCAAAGCCCATGTGCCAACACACCCAGTAACGCTATAGTTGTTTTCACTGAGAACCAGAAGTGGTAGTTGACTTACATCCTAAACTATGTCAAATGAAAAATACACGGCTTATATAATAAAAGCATGCTCAGTTAAGGAGAATGTTCAAATGTTCAAGTCCGTGGGACTCTATATTGAGCAAGGCAAGAATGGATACTTATTCCTGGAAAACACTCTCACTGACTAAGTGGTGGATAGAACCAGGATTTAAAGGGCCATTTTTTCACTCTTGTTAAACTCAAAGGACTAAACTTGCATAGATTAAACACTATAAAAAGTAACCAAATAAAGGAATCAAACCCAGGTTTTGTTTTGTTTTTGTTATTGTTTTACCTTGAAAGTCCATCATATTTCTACCATGCTTCCTTTGGACTGACACCATAAATATTTATAAAGAAACTAAACAAAAATTCTTCCACCCATCTGAATTCTAACAAAAACATGTATATGTTATATATATGAGAAAGAAAATCTATAGTTCCCAGTGGCAATCCCTTCCTCTCCCAACAAGAAGAACACTGTACTGAAGAAAAAGCTAATGGCACTTGATGAGTAGCAGGTGGGAGACTCCTGATGAAACACTAAAGACTAAGACATGCACAGCAGCCATTCTCTTCCCGCCAACCTGCTTCCCGCCAACATCCTTAAGAGCCCAGTTCTACCTATGTCACTGTCATCAAAGACAAAGGTGGCTGCTGTTCCCTTAAAGAAACCACTTTTGTTTTTCTCAACTGAACAGAATATATGGGAGAGATGACAAGTCTCACCACCCAGACAGTTAGTAGGTGTATGCCTCACAGATGGCCTGTTAATGAAAACATCGGAAAGATCTGTTCTAAATGAGTGCTTATTGTTTATACATAACAGAGCCAAACAGATACCATGCCTTGCAAACCAATCAATATTTGGCTGGTCCAGGGCCCTGATTCCATGGAGATGCAAGGTCATGATACTGAAATACCATGCAGCTCTGACTGCCAATGAACTTGCAGTAGAAGAATTCTACTGAATGTCAATCACTTGATATATAATGAGCACCAGTGAAAAGCACAAAGTTAAGCAAGAGAATATGTCTGCCATTAAGTTTAAGGCATCATACCAATCAAAACATTGTCTTCCGTGGTTGCTAGGGAAAAACAGCTATTTGTATAATGAAGGGAATAAAACGTGTTTGACTTGTCTCTCCACCCAACATTCCACTGGCATTTGTACCTTAAACATGGAAACCTTAAAAGCCTGTAACGTAAAGCACCCTAAACATAATTTTAGTGATACTGACATCTCATAGCATTTTTGGAAAAAATCAATTTTCAAAATGCCTTTATGTATTTCAAGAGACATGCAAGGACAAAGCAAAAACAACAATATAATTCTAAAGAGTCAGATTGAAATATAGGAAGTAATAAATTTGATGTCTTGATCCTTTTTTTTTCTTCACTAAAAATGGTCCTTTTCTTGGGAAAACACTCTCTGGCAATGGTAATTGTGAGGCTCTTATTGATATTTTTTCAATTGGTTTAAGACTGGCAGTTATACAAACTGCTCTACGGAATCAAATCTCATTCTTTTCTTTTTTTCAATTCCTAAGCATAATCATGGCCCTCAAAAACAAGGCTAAGAGCTTTTCATGACCTCATAATCACATGATACTTGTGAGGCAGGTATTATCTGTATTTTATAGAAGTCGGGAGGAAGCCCAGTGTATCTAAGATGACACAGCTAGAGAAAATATTCAAGCTTCAGCTTGCCTTACATCAAAGGGTATGCTTTGGTCACTAATCCTTGGTGCCTGCTCTTTTATTCAAATTTCCAAAACATCTTTGATGTGTTTAAGAAATGATCAAAAATTAATTAAAGTATTACCTGGATGAATGAATTGTATGACTGATGGTTACTACATAGCCAGCTCCTCCAACGTCCAAGTAAGGGCCAGTCAAAGAAATCAGACCTGGGTTAGCTACTGCATGGAGATACCTGATGGGGACCAAAGAAAGTGGTGTTATTTTAGGGTATGAACAACTCTGTAAATTTCAAAGAAAAGTGAGCTTGTAACTTAAAAAAATATTTATGATAAATTGTGCCTGTTGCTTTAGAATTCAAAAGGATTCTCATCTTTTATGTTTGACTGTAGCATCAACACAAGAGGTCAAGATCATCTGAAATTCCCTTTTTAAGACACACTGAACTCAGTATATATCTGAGCTTTGAGGATCTATAGTATAGATGTTTAGAGGCTAAAATAAAATTAATGAAGTAGAAACAAATATGATTTGGTATATAGAAGTGTGCCCTGGATTGGCATGGCTGGAGGAATGGGCAGGAAAAATAACAGCCAACTCAAGGGATTCGGTTACCAAGCAGCACAAGACGAGACATTCTGTTTTTATGCCCTAGTCCCCAACCTTGCTAACCACCTGACTAGTATTTGTTTTTGAAAACTGGAGTAAAAATAAAGCTCAGAAGTAAAAAAAATGTTTTGATTTTATATGTGCTCATTTCTCAAGGTCATACCCAAGCTGTAATTTGATGCCATAATCATGTGCAGCGTTACAGTAAGGATACCCACTACGGACATGCTGTACACAAGGTAGGAAGCAAAGAAACCACTAGGAATTAGCACGGCCTAGCATAAAGCATTTTAGCTTCAAAATTTCAATGAAGAGATGAAAACACTGTAGGCAGAGGAAATCCACCAAGCTGTTGTTAATACTACATTAAAAAAAAAACTATTTAACAACATGTTTCCACTGCCATGAAAGTACCTCCTTTAATGTGACTGCCTGATGTTGCTTTATTGTATGTACTTATCATGTCTCTCCAGGATTTGGGGGGAACCTTTGATAATGGAAGCCCCTAAAAACTCACCATTGTCTCCTAGTGGGATCAAATGCTTTGTCCATGAGAGAACCAGGATAAATTCTGAGGACACCATTGGGCGTTGCTATGTAACGGCGAACAATGTAAGTGTTCAGGCTACTCATTTCCATTTGTGTCATCCATTCATCTGTGACGTGGCTGGTAGCCATTACTTCATTTCTGACAGAGAACTGGGAAACAAAGGGAGACATAGCAGGGAACCTTTAAGACTCACATGAAAAGAGAGTGGACTGCTGGCAGAGCTTCCCAAAGCTTTCTTGCAGAGAAGCCAAGCCCGATTGCTTCTTAAAAATCTTTCAGCAGCAGATGGACACAGCCAAACTTGGTGGAAACAAAAGCTTGCTGAAATATAGTCAGTAAATGTGTGATTTACTCAACTGTTCATCCTAGCTAGATTTTCTGCATTTAAGAGGAAAAAAATCTTGTAGTGAAGCATTCCACACACACATACACACACAGAGCTAAATCTCTGCTCCTCCAACTTCATATTTATCTCAGTAGACAGTAGGAGCACTTTACTTCATTCCCCCGGGAAAAATGGGGCTGGGAAAGTTTTACTCATCTCTAAATCATACTCCCCTACCTAGAAAGCCCCTAGTGCACATAAGGCCTGGAAGAGATTCTTCATCTCTTCCCACAGGGCTTCTTACTCCGTCAGAAGGTCCATCCTCCCCTGGGCCACACACTCTGCCTCTCTGGCTCTCCAGCTGAGAGGCACAGATCCAAAGCTGGCTTCCCACTTCAAAGGTGCAGTCACTGACCCCCCGCGGGCCTGTGGAGGGGTACACCAGCACGGGCCCCAGGCCAGCACTCACTTTGAGCCCTGGGTTAGCAATGAGGCGGGTGTTGTCACTGAGATAGGCTGTGTAGTGTTCCACCATGCGCTTTGTCTCCGGCTGGCTGAGGTGCTCGTAGGGGGAGGAAAAGCTGCCAGCAGACAGCATGACAGTTGGACTTTCTGAAAGAGAAGCAAACAGAGCAGCCTGAGAACAGAAACTTCATCTCAGGCTAAACAAGTGCATTGCTAAGGCTCTGCCAGCTGTGGTGGCTTAAAGTCTCTCCTAAAAAGCAAACAACTCAACACTGGGAGGAGCTAAAAAAAAGAGAAAAAGACACATGGTCTCTCTTCAGGGAGCTTATAATCATAAGTGAGCTAGAAGAGATGTATGCGCAAATAAATACAAGCACCTAAAGTGACCAATGTTAAAAATCTTAGGTCCACATACAATATCTTACACTTATTATGACTGAGAAGGCAGCATATGACATGGAGCCAGATGAGCTGAATCTGGGTTCTACCATTTCCTGGTTGTGTGATGTTGAGCAAGTTGTAACATACGTGATGTTTTTATCACCTTGCTTCACTTTCATTATGAACTGATACTTAACTGCCCTCAATGACCCCTCTACGTTGTTCCGGGGAGGTTCTACTGCCAAGGTGAAGGTGGGTGGTATGGTGGAAAGAGTGACAGATACTGGCCTAGGGTCTGTCTGTGTGACCTAGGATTGGTCCAGGAGGCCTATGTAAAGTATCTGAGATGATAAACTCTGCATTTGCTGAGCATATCTATTATGCAGAACTGTCCAACTGAAATAACAATGCAACAAGTAGTGACTCTACAGCATCTTACTATGCTAATGGACAGTGACTGTAATGGGGTATGTGGTGGGGACTTGATAATGGGGGAGTCTAGTAACCAGTGTTGCTCATGTAATTGTATATTAATGATACCAAAGTTTAAAAATAAATAAATAAATAAATAAAAAGAAATATAACACAAACCCCAAATGTAATATAAAATTTTCCAGTAGTCACATTAAGGAAAGTAAAAACAGGATAAATTAACTTTACTAGTATATTTTGTGGAATCCAACATATCCCAAACATTATCACTTTAACATGTAATCAATACAAAAAATGAAATATTTTACACTTACAGTAAACCTCAATTTAGACTAACCACATTTCAAGTACTCAATAGCCAGCCATAAGTGGCTAGTGGCTACCCTACTGGACAGTGTAGCTCTGAGGGATTACCCAAAAAGAAATGAAAAGTCTAGGCATGAGCTTTTTTCTCATGCAGAAATGCTGCTGCACTTCACAGTCTCAAATTTCAAAACACCAACCTCATTTTCACCAGCAGTGGTGTTTAGTTTGCCCACACAACAGTTAAGATAATTCTGTACTTCTAGGCTTTCAGTAAGCATTTCTTAGAAATATGATTTAAAGGGTGTACATATTCTTTTGCATAAACCAAAAGACAAAACTCCAAACATCGACATTTAAACAAATACATGTAAAATCCAACCTTCTTGGATTGACGTCTTCAAGTTGCCTACACTGCTGCAATGTGTCACAGAAGAGACTACTTAGTGTGGCCTGATCTCCTAATCTCATATCCGGGTAGAAACCCTAGGATGGAATTTCAAAGAGGAACCCAAACACAAGTGCTCTCATTTGGAAGTGAGAGACTGGTGACTTCGACCTTTGAATTCTCTCCCAACCTGTGTCCCTCCGTTCAGGTGTCTAATGACTCTTAGCTATTCACCTAAGTATGTTTCAATGGGAAAAAAGAGAATACTGTTTTACAGGACTGTGGGAATACCGTGGTGTATGGACAACATACATGGTGGACGCCTAGCACAAGGCAGCATACAATGAGAGGCAGGCTCCATGGCACACGAGGGACACAAGTCAAATCTCAGCCATGCTACTTTCTATGTCACCTTGGGAAGATCATGGATTTCTGATAACCCAAAAAGCTTCATCTATAATAGGCCAACTCAGATGATGAATGTAAAATACCTGGTACATAACAAATACACATTCTCTTTTTCTTCCTTTGAATTAACCAGCTTTTTCTTAAGCTCTTCGGAAGACTGGGACCTGTTGCAGACACAGATATGGTATCTAGATATACAGGTATGATACCCTGGGACCACTCCCACCATTTCCCCACCTCCTACCCTGTAATCCCGATCCTTATATCTGTGTGCTTGCCTGTGATGGGCCATACCTGCAACTCTCTTTGATGGACTGTTTCTGGGCTACTAAACCTCTTTGCCCACCACTAGCAGAAAGCTGAAAGTGACTAAGGAATATGTAAGCCTACCTCACTGTCCTGCATCTGGGCAAACTCTTATGGTGTCATTTACACTGTAAAATACCCCTACAGGATTGGGCTGAGGCTGGAACTTCATCTACAATCAAATTCCGGCTTGCTTTCTCCTCCTTCCCTGGTTTCCCTTGCATCCTTGCTGGTTTCTTCTGAGAGCCCATCCTATCACCAGCACACAAACCCTCGCCTCACGGTCCGCTGGAGAACCCCAGCCGAGGCAAGGCTACTTGAACTGTTCTCATATTTAGATCTCCAAACTGGCCTGTAGGCATTCACCATTAAAAAAAAAAAAATCCAAACTGGTATTTATGATCAGCTGCTGCGAGTAAGCCCACGAAGGAAGCTGAGGAATGCAAGGGTTTACCTAGAGTGGCCAGCTGCTTGAAGTGGAGGCAAGCACTAGGCTGGCCCAGGAGGTCCAGCCGGTGGTACAGCAGCTTGCTGCTGGGGACAGTGTTGAGGTTCTTCAGTTGTTTGACAGGTATTTCCGGTTGTATCACCACAATACAGAGAATAAAGGAAGTATCTTGTACCTGGAAAAGTCAATAAGGAATTTGCAGGACAGAAAATGAAGGTTCCTGGACACAGTGACTTTTCTATGTTGTTTTCTGCTATCTCCAGTTTCTATCCACATAAACAAGTATTCGATGAAAATGGGGTGATGAAAAATGTCTCTGGCAGAAGATTACATTTTCTATTTTCCTTTCTGATCAAGGGAAATTAATATATATATAATGGAAGATCATGGTGCTAATGAAGGGATTAGAAAAACAGTCCTTTTGCAACAGCTACACTAGCCCTCTTTTGCTTATTTAAGCTAAGGGATACAAGCTGGAACATGGTGTTAGAACACGACCCTTATTTCTGTTTGAGTTTGGGATCCATTTGACTATAGATCTTCTTTGACTTATAATGTGGTTGCAGCCTGATAAACCCCTCAAAGTTGAAAATATTCTAAGATTGAAAATGCACTTAATACACCTAACCTACTGAATATCATAGCTTAGCCTAGCCTGCCTTACCATGCTCAGAACACTTATATTAGCCCACAGTTGGGAAAAATCTAACACAAAGCCTTCACAGTTAAGTGTTGACTATCTTACAAAATTTATTGCACACTGTACTGAAGGTGGAAAACAGAGTGGCTGTTTGGGTGCAGAATGGTTGTAGGTGTGGCCCTGGTTTGCTCCTGTGACTGCGTGGCTGACAGGAAGCTGCAGCTGTATGCTGCTCAGCACCATCAGAGAGTATTGTCCACGTATCACTAGTGTGGAAAAAGATCAACATTCACAATTTTTAGTATGGTTTCTACGAATACATCTGCTTTCGCACCATTGTAAAGTTGCGATATCTTAAGTAGAACCATTGTAAGTCAGGGGCCATCTGTAGTTGGTTTTGCAATGAGTGTCCTGGGAAACTGTTTTAAAAGACAATTGTGAATCTATATACACAGCCCATACAGAATCTGGTTTACTCATTATACTCCTAACATTTTGTCTTTTCCTCGTTGGCCATGACCAAGACGTCAGACTCATGAAAAGTACAGATCCTATGGCTCCCTTGAAAAACCTGCCCGACTTGTCACTTCAGACCAGGGTAGGCAGTTGTGCTACAGCTAAGCCTTGTTTGTCAAGCTCACATGCAGAAACAGGGATACTTTCAAACTCACTTTGCTCCTAGAAATGGATACTTGAATGAAATTTGGTGGGAAAAATGTCCATCAAAGAATCAAAAGCCCAGCTGAGCCACTTAGTTCTAGCTCCTTGACTTAAAAATCTGAGAAAGCCAAACTCTGTGTAAATTCACTGTATTAGGAGACAGAGGGGATCTATTTAAATGATTATTTATAAATAAATGGAAAGAGTGATACCAGCTAAGTCAGGCCAAAGGAGCTCAAAGGAGATGATCAAGGAGACTCTTTGAACTGGGCAGATATGAGTTAAGAGTAATTTAGGGTTTATGAGGATTGGTTGCAGAATCTTTTTAAACCCAGGAGAAATCTGCTTCTTCCTGTATTTGTTTTCAAGATTGGCTGCCAAGGATATTCCGTTAGATTAGCAAATTTTTACCTTCTTCCTCCACCCACCAAATTATAAAGACACAGGGTGTTCTGTGGTAGCTTTTACTATTTCCCCTTTTCCCATCACACACAGCTTTCCTTTGTTTCCTGCGGTTTGTGTTCCAAGGAACCAAAAGACAAAAACTTTACCAGAATGACCAGCATATAATTTTATATTTGGGTCTATTCTATAAGAAAAAAATAAAAAGTCACACTCAGTAACTAAAAGCAAAATAATTCTTAGCTGGAAAGGAAAACAGATTTCAATACAGGTCTTTCTGTTGTGTTCTTAGATGAAAAACAGTCTCTCTATTAAGGAACTCTAATGGATCTAGAAGGGCTCTCCATGCTTGGGGAGTGGCGTTTTTCACTGATTTCCGATGGGATTCATGTTTTGAAGTGAGCCACATCTGTTGTAACAGCTTTTCGCAGTCACTAATTCAGCCTTCAGCATACAGCCCCCTCGAATTCTGAGATGCATTTGGGTCACACAGGTGAACAGAGCACAAATCTCTTAATGCTAACATAATTTCTTATGCTATATTTAAATTAATTTGGTGTAATAATCCACAATATCTGTTATATCTATAGATGCTAGGCAGTTTAACCAATAATTCTCAACACATAAGCTAAATCTCTTTGGATTACGTTTAGTAGAAGAATTCATTTTATTCCTGAGAACAAGATGAGTACCTCTTCCCTTTCCCTCAAAGTAACTAAAAAGAGCTTAAAATATGTTTGCTCTTATGGCTGGGTAACCAAGCAGGCCTTTTAAACTTCAATCTCATCATTTATTACCTCTTTAATTTTTCACTTAATAGTGATGTTCTTGACAATTTCAGAACTCTGAGAGAGCTAACACCTCTGCCCGAAGTTACTATGTGACTGTATCTCTTCGGCTAAGTAGAGTGGCCAGAATTTACCAGCATCACTGAAGAAAAGCTATCAAAAGAAGATAATACTTCTTTCTAAAATGTTAACATTGAGTTTATGTACTGTTCAGAAAAGGTTTTAAAAATGCCTGTTTCATTCTTTCTCTTTTATAGTCAACAAATATTAAGGTACATATTTTCTCAGGATATAACTGAGATACTTTCAATTATCCTGAGTTGCTCCAGGATATACTGGAGGTAAACAATCTCCAATTTCAAGTATAAAAGTATTTTTCAATTCCATATTCTGGTGTGTGGCTTACCCCTTTTGATATGAAAATTAAGCAACTCACCTTCATTTAAAAATTGTATAATGATTAAAATAAGGGCAGAAGGTATAATCATTCTCAAAAAAAAAAAAACTCCCAAAAATGAGCTGACACAGATAATTTCTGAACAGGCACTGACCTTCCTCAAATCTGCCTTACCAAACAATAAAATACCAGTAGAATTAGGCTTGTAATTGTAAATTTCTCAAAAGGTTCTGTTCATGATTTTGTTTGCTTTCATTTCCACTGTTGAAGTAAACACTGACATAAAGATGCTTTAAGAACCAAACAAGAAGAGAATTATGTCTAAAGGCAATGTTGCCTGCTTCCAATTCCTATCCCAGACACAGACACTGTATTGAGTTGTCTGTCTGCATCCACCCTGGGCTGGATGCTCTATGAGGACAGAGCATGTATCATTCTTTATCTTTAGCTCACAGTGCATGTTCAACAAATAGTTCTTCAAGGGATGAATAAATAGATCTATTTGGCATCAACAGGTTCAACGTGGGTATGGCCAGGGAAGGGAATCTCAAGTAGGACTGCATTTTAAACCTAGTGATTAAAATAGGGTAATAAAAATGAAAGTCCCCTCTTGGTTTGGTAAATAACAGCATAAAGGGCCCCACCACAGCACTGTTATTCTAGGTTGGGAAGAGGGAGTAAATGACAGAAACCTAAGTAATGTGGACACTGTGTGTTAGAATCTGTTTCTTTATGATTTTCTGAGGTCTATACTATCTGAATGAGGTTAGTAAAAGAAAACAGGTGCCGCAAGTTATGGCTACACTGTCAGTCTGCTTGTGGCAAAGATGAATAATCCAAATTCTAATCTGAAAGTTTCTTTTCCTTGAAGAATGTCAGCACAGGGCATTCATGCTTTCATATCTCCTTTTCAACTCTCTACTTCCACAATCTGAGTTCAAAATGATTGAATAAAACTAACTGGACATAACCTAATGTGTACTAATAGATTAAAAAATTTTGGAGTCTGTCTATATAATGCAACACTAGATAGCCATGAAAGGTGCACACACACATGCGCCTGTGTGGAAAGAAAATCTTTCTGGAAATTGACTAGAGTGGTTACTTCTGGGGAATGGGAGATCAAAGGCAGGGGGGAAGGAAGGGCATAGTTTATGTTCTACCTTCATATCCTTTTATATGGTTTGCTTTATTCACCATGAACAATGATTGGGTTTACAAACAATGAAGAAGAAAATGGTGAGATATCTGTAGATTCTCTTATTTTTCCAATCACTTTAAAACGGGTAACAACATCAGCAGGCCTAGGTTCCCTAGCACTCCCTCAGAAGAGGCTGCTCCCCATGCTCCTCAGGCAGCGTAGCGTTCTCTCACTCACCATCTTCCAGGCGTAGCTCACATTGTACGCCTCCTTTCCCGTTTCTCTCAGCTTGTTTATGTGCCAGGACAGGGATGAGTTCACAGGGACTGTGATAATCTGGCTGCCCAGAGGGAGGCTGTGTTGGCAAACAGAATGAATACTTCAGGCACAAGATAAAATTAAGCACTTGATTAAAGGCAGGGAAGAGGCTATGAGTCAATGCCCCCCCCCACCGATGTTGAAAAGCAGTGAAGTTCATCACTTTTGAAAGAAATAATGGGAGATTTTCAGTTTTCTGAAAAGCATATCAGCTCTGCACTAAAAAGATTCCTCACTCTTTACCCTGCCCCCCAAATTCTAATTCTTTCCAGAGACTAACTCATTTCAAATCACTCAGTCATTAATTTACAACCAATGAGCACAAAGACCCATTTCTCTATAGGTTACCATCTGCCAAAATAATGTATCACGGTTGGAAAAAATCCAATCTCTTCTTTATTTCAAGAGAAAATGTTGTATATGATTGGGCTGTCAACTTGGAATGGATACCACTTTGCCAAGCTGTTTTTTTGGCATGCTATAGAGCTGGTCCTCAACTTAACCTTTTCTCTTGCCAACATTTTTCAATTTGGTATATAACTGGAGTATTTTTTTTAAATGAAATAACACATAATCTGATTTTACAATTAAAAGGCAATGTGAACACAGAATTTGATTCCTAAGACGCTTCTCCCCAACAATAGTTTTAAGAGATGTTACCTGTTATGTGAAGTAAACAAAATTTTGGCTACTATTATGGAAAAGAAAAATCACTGATTATACTTTTAATAGCATTATAATAATTTATATACTTTTTTAATCTTACAAAACACCTCATATGTGCCCTCAGCTGGCCCCATTCTCAGAGAAAAACCAAATACTATGACCCTCACCTTTTTCTTACCTTAGGATATTTTGCCGAACCAACTCAAATTTGGGAATGTTTTCATAATGAATGATGTCAGTATGAAGGGGGGGTTCTGATAGTAAATATGGCCTGGTAAGAGATGGATGCATAAGTGTATACCCTGAAATAAGAAAACAAAAACACATGCTATGGGAAACATCAGGAAGTACTGATTCTGATAAAACTGCCTATCATAGGTTTGCAACGTGGGACACTCTGGGATGGCTGCCCAGTTCTCCTCAGTATGTAACTCACCAGTGCAATAAAAAAGGAACTTGTTTTATGTGTTCTTGCATAAAACTCTTGAAGTGTAGAGAGATGTCTTAAATTATTGAACATCTGTCTAACCAAGAATATTTCGGAGGTACTGGTCATTTGGTTTTCATTTTCTAAAATGTTCTAGTGTATCACATAAACCTTAATGCCAGTAAACCTAAAGACAACAATATAGACCAAAAACAAGATCCAAAGAATCACATTCTATGTGTCACTCAATCCTCAAGCTTAATTTCCTGATGTCACAAATAACTGTTACCTACCCCTCAACACAACACAGGAACAAATGCATAATTCTGACAGTCATTCTGCCCTCTTTGTGGTGTCACCACACAGGAGCAGCCCTAGTTACACTGTTTTTCTATAAATACTATCATTTTCCTATTTATTTGTTAGTATCAGAATATCTACAGGTTATTTTCTTCTGGTTGCTAAAGAAATCATTCTTTCCTATGACTAATTTTTAGCAGATTACCTTTATCATCTATGAGAAAAGTATAGGAAGCCAAAGAGTCTTGGTAATACGTCACGTCTTCAAGGATGTAAGCCAGGTTCACATCTACACCTACAATTCCCAGAAGTAGGTTTCCAAAATAGCACGGTTTACTCACAGTCATTATCAAACCTGTGGGTTAAAAACAAAGAAATCCAAAGGATAGCAGAGAAGGTGCCAGATAAAGACTGGAGCTGTGCTCTCTCTAGTGAATCACGAAGGCCAGTATCAGCCACCTCAGTTTTGCTAAGAAGAGTTTCCAGTAACCAACCACTGCCTTTACAGACAGCAAAGAGTTAAAAGGTGAGAGAAAGAGAGTCTTTTGGGGGTTCAGGTATCTCGGGTAATTTGAACAGAGGCAATCGGTACACTTCCCACTATTTTTTCACCTAAAAGGACATGGCATTCCAAATCAGTGCAAAACATTAGCAGCACTTCATATACCATTCTGTTTTGGGAAGTGGGGAAGATACAGCTGAATTTGAAAGACTGCTGGACAGGGAATCTAACAATCTGCGCTCTCTTCCAGCTGTGCTCCTTACGTATTATACATGTGACCAGACTTCTCTGAGCCTTGGTTCCCACATCTGCATAAAGGGCACAGTAGTAACCATTTTACTCATTTCTGGGGGTTGTTAGATGATGAAATTATGGATACAGCAATATTTATAAGGTGCTATATTTCATGAATATAGCCGATCAAAAAACAGGAAGGTGAGGAGCAGAAACTAGAAAGGTTCAGAATCTTACCTGACTGCTTAGAACACTGAGCAGCTAATGGAGACACTGTTTACAGAGGAATGTATTTCTAGTCCCTTGAGCCAGGAGTTCACACCCTTTTATGTAAAGGGCCCCATGTATTTTAGGCTTTGTGTGTCATACAGTCTCTGTTACATATACTTTTTTCTTTCTTTCAAACAAGGCTTTAAAACTATAGATACCTTTCTTAGCTCACAGGCCTTACAAACATAACAGGATAATTAGGGAGAGGGAAAAGCAAAGAGGAGGAAAACGTACAGAAGGAGAGGGCATGAAGAGTGTGCCACTGCGTGGGCCTGAGCACCAGCCCATCTGGGCGCGCCTCCTACTTTTACTGCTGAATTGCGGTAAGTTTGTGCCACGTCTCTGAATGAGTCTCTTGGTGTAATGGATGGAGAGCTGAGACAAAATGGTCTCTAGGACCCCTAACAGTTCTACAATCCTATGGCTCTAAGCTCAAAACACAAAAAGATGGACTGTTTTTCTCCATTTTGTTCTTGTGTTTTCTTGCACTTTAACAGCACATTCATGACTCAGCAGCATAGCAGAAAGCCACTCTTCTGTAAACATCCAGGAAAGGGTGGGGACTCTTGAAGACTTGAGCAGAGAATGGGCTTAGACAGAGAATCACATGTACCACTCAAGGTATTATTGAGTTGCTGGGTGATTGCAAAGGTCAATTAAATACAACACCTGGTAGGAGGAAGAGGATATAATACTGAAAAACTGTGAAAAGTTATGCCCAATTATAAGGTAAGTCCTGGGAATGTAATGTACAGCATGGTGACCAAGTTAATACTGTATTGCTGATTCGAAAGTTATAAGGGAGTACGTCTTAAAAGTTCTTGCCCAAAGAAAAAAAATTGTAACTGTGAGGTGATGGATGTTAGCTAGGCCTATTGTGGAAATGATTTCACAATATATACATCTATCAAATCATTATGCTAGATACCTAAAACTAATGCAATAGTAATTATATCTCAATAAAACAAAGTTACGCAATGGGTGTCAACTTATTATAATTTCAAAAGCATTACTTAAGCAGTGAACATTTAGAACACTGTTTTAAAACATTTTTAAAAAATGGGCATTTGAGAGGGTTTTAAAAGTGCATTTTGGAGGAGTTTCTCCCCTGGTATCCCTGGGTACAGGGTTATATATGTAACAGGAGCAGTACAGTGCGGTTGGCATAGAGACAGGTCCTAATCTGCATGCCACATTTCCCTGGGGTTTCATCTAAGATTAAAGCCATTTTCATAGAGCAGTAAAGTACAACAGAAATACTAGAGACCACATGCTCATTTAAATTTCTATTCTCTTCTGGATATGCTGAGAACAAGCCTGAAAAAAGTCTTTTCAATTATCAACTCAGACAAAAGATTCTTCATCCCACTGTGGCCAATAAAGTATGCTAATCTCTTGCTACACTTAATGAAATCCCCAAACACCCTCCTACTTTAACCTGAAACACATAGATCTGCTTGTTTAAATAAGTATGTCCAGTAACTGATATTATAATCTGCACAGGTTTTGAATTAGAGCCATGTAAACATAGGTTTCTCTAGGCTCAGTGCTCCCATGTCACAGAATTAGAGGAGGTGACATCCATTAATTCTAAGGGCTGAAAATACAAAGATGAAAAGACACACTCTAGTAGGGAAAGGAACAGACTAGTACACCAATCATTGAAAGGCACTACACAGAATTTACAAAACAGGCCCTGAGGACTAAACTTTGGAAAGCATCAGCCAATGGGGAACCAAAGATTTGCATATAATTTGATTTAAAGCATTTGGAGGGTAGCTCTCTGGGGGTCGTAGGGGTAAGTTTTTAGAAAGGGTTCTTACTCTACCTGATACCACTAATGGTAACAGAATTTGACTGCATAATCCTCCGTGCTTGTACTGGACTCAGGTGTCTACATCTGTCTTTGTTCTTCTCACATGGTATTAACATGATTCATTGATCTGTCTTTCTCTTATCTGACTTAAATTCTTGTTGAGGGTGGGATGTGTGCCTTACCCATCATTGCCTGATACAACACTTGGCTGACACTTGGTAATGCTGGTTATATGCATAAAAGGTCACCTGTAGTTAAGACTTGACATTTATAAAAGGAAATAATGTTATTTAAGGGTGGGAGTTTCTATTCTATACACATCTATGTGCCCTGCCAGAAATAGAAAAGATAAAGAAAAATTGAGCTGTAGCAGTAGCTACCATATTTCTACCTTATAGAAAGAACATGTGAACCTAATTTCTGGAACATATATTCTCTGTAGGCTTGTTACTTTTCACACACGGGTGTTCTCTGAATTTCTGTATTTGTGAGCCTTCCCAGTTAATGAATATAAAAATAAGATCTCATGGTGATAATGGCTGGCTGGCTAGTAATTTGCTGCCTCTTCAATCTTCACTGTCCAGGAAGAAGAGAGGGCAAGAGGTGGGAAAAAAGATAAGCAGGAATATGAGGAGAGAAAGACAAAGGCTGCACTTCTATTGAGCACACACTGTTGGCCAGGCATTATTTTACATATACAGAGCATATGCATATTAGTGCATTTAATTTTCACAACTGGCTTGAGGAAACTTTATTTTTCCCATTTTACAGACCAAGAAATTTAATCATGTGAAGGCTTAACACTTTACCCACCATCATATTATAGGTAACTTGTAACATCGGGATCATGATGAAAGTAGTAATAATAGCAACAAAAGTTAAAATACATAATAAAACAAGAGCAGTCATTATAGAGAGGTATGTCAGGCACTAATAAAGTTTATAATCATAATAACCTGAAAGATTACTATATGAAAGATGAGGTTACATTTTTAACAGATAACCAAATGGGAATTAATGAGATTAAATAGGTTATTAAAACTTAAGTGGTAGAGAGGGATTTGAAATTCTCTCTGATGCCAAGCCTATATTTTAACGATGCCATGTTGCTTTGCCTTTGAAGCTGAATTCTAGGCATTTCTGAGCTTTATCACCTGTTTTGCAAAGCGACTCTTCAGTTCCAATTCATTAACTTCTGGATTACTCACAAAGCCTCCCCAGTAGATATACCTATTACATTGACTGAAGCCAGGGCAACGAGGAAGAAGTAGGGCTGGGCATTTCTGCTCTAGAATACAGTGCTAGCTGACTGACGGTAGACAGCTACACAACCCTCTGACCAGAGAAAGGGATGTGTCTACTCCCTTGCCTGCCCAGATCCTCTAATGCTCGTATGCAAGTAGTGAACATTTAGAAGTTACTATATTGGTGGACTCACGTCCACTTCTTTTCCCCTTACTTTAGTAGGAAGCTTTTTCCAAACTTACCATCTCCCATCTCATCAGAGAAGGGGAGGCTAAAGACAGCTTCGTCAATCATCCGGTTGGGAAGGTTGGTATAGAACCTGCCCACTGTGGTCTCCAGGTTACTCAGCTGGTTCAGCACCATCATGCTGCCCTTAATGACAGGCAAGGCTGTCCGGTCCAACATGCCATACTTCCCTGAGTTCTGTTCAGCCAGATCTCTCAGGAAAGCCAGCTCTTTCAAACCGGTCACCCCATCTGAAATGGAAAGTCGATGGAAGACAATGTAAAGCAAAACGGTACATACCCATACAACAACCTTGCCATTTAGATCTGATAAGGGCTTGAATGAGGTCTTGTGATGCCAAAGGGGTCTTTGCAGAGACAAGCTAGACTCAGGACTCAGATACAAGTTCTTGCTGAGGAACAAAGCCTGGGGCGTGATATTTCCTCACACAGTCAAGAGGGTAAAGTATTCTTCAAAAAGCAATGATGAAAAACACATGAGTAAATAAAGGCATTCCATTTAGCAAGGACATATTCCCCCCTAAAAGTTTAATTACAAAATTTAAGTTACTTTTATACATTTAATATTTAAAGCAAAAGTGATGACTATCAAGCCTGCATTAATAGATGAAGTTGTAAGAGTTTTAAAGGATGGAAGTTTACCATTTCATTTCTTACTTCTTTGTCTATTAAACACTTGTCAAAGTCTCATGCAACTAAATGCAAGAATTATGGACTGATTTACTGATGCCTCCAAACCCAGTGTCCTTTAAGCTCATTTTAATTACAAATGTTTTCATGCTTGATATTGTTAGGATAATACTGGATTTGATTTATTTAATGTATATTTTTTATGTTTAGAGGATTTAAAAAACTTTGTAAGATTTAGGCATACTGGGATGTATTGTTCTACAACATCTGTAATTTATAGCACAAAAATAATTTAATAAGCCTTTTTAAAAATTTTGGTTTGCTATTGTTGGAACACAGTCAAAAGGCTTAGTAACTGATCCCATATGGACACCATTGTAAACAAATTCAAATGATTTCAATTATTACTGAGGTTCTACCAATGAGTTTCAAAAAGGCTTTGCCTCATGTTCTTGAACTATTTAGTCATTTAAAAAATCTGAAGAGTTCATGGTTCACCTATCCTATGTGACTTTATCATTTCTAAATAGGGAACATATACACTTTGAGCCTCGGAAGTCTATTTCTAAAGTCATGGCAGGATCTAATGGGTAAAATTTCTTTCTTAATGCATTGTATTTAAATAACCTGGATTTTTACTCCACTCATGCAATGCTAAAGGGAAGTCCCAATCAGGTTATTGTTCCCTTTGCTTGATACAGAGTTGAGATACAGGGGAGGGCGAGTGGTACACTATAGAATAAAAGACACCACAGCATGACTGACCTCTGACCTTACACCCTTGACACGCTCACAGAAGTGAATGATAAAAGGAGACAACTCAAGGCGATAAATACATTTCCTGTTTTTGTCACACACTGCTTGGCTCTCTCAAAATGTAAAAGAAAAGAAATAATTACGAGCATCTATGAGGCAAAGAAGAATACTGTGGGATGGATGGTTATTAAAGACTGGGGATATGACTCTATCATGAAATGTTATGGCGGGATGGCAGCAGGGGTCAGCAGGGGGGCATACCCGTCGGGATGCAGAAGCTCCCATCATCAACACGGTCTCAGTAATACACTTCCCAGCATCCCCTCTCCTGTGTGCTTTCGTGTGTAAGGCGGCCAGAAGTGAAGTGTTATGAGATTTGAGAGGTGAAGTGAAGGTGGTGAGAGATAGAGAGGGGCCAGAACGTTCCAGTTTGTCCACTCTTCTGTGATCTGCACTCAGTTCTCTTTCCCAGCTGCTGGCTTGCTCACCAAGGGCAACCCCAGGCCCGCTCCAGATGTGTCACTGGGAACTCACAGGGGGCGCAGCCACCGAGAGCCACAGCCTCCAGTGGACCTCTATACCAGAGCTCCCAGGCAGTCTTCAATGTTCCTAGCTTCCAGACATCCCTGCGAGCTCCGACCTTTTAACCCTCACCCAGCTGGGTACTGAGCTTAGACTTGTCAACTCCTCTTTTTGGATACTTCCTTTTCCAGTTTCCCCCACAATTGTGGACACCCTGAAAATAAATTCGTTATACTAAAATTCTCCCAGTGGCTCTGTGTCCCTATCTGAAGGCTGACAGGATAAAGGAATGCATCAACCCTAGTGAACAATGCTCAGGATGGCGTTTGGAGGGAGGGAACACTGGCAGTGAGGATGTGTGTCTGGCTAGAACAGAGGGAGAAAGAGAAGAGGTAAGGGTGGTTGGAGGGAAATAAACAGAGGAGTTAGGGAATGGAGCATCAGGAGCACAGCAGATGTGGGAGGTAGTGGTGGGAAGATTTAGGACCAGTGAAGAGACACGTGGTACACAGAAGCTTCTCTACTCAGTATTTCCCTGAGCCAACCTTCTAATCTAATGGAAAGAAGTGATCACTTCCTTTTGTTTCTTTACTCCTGTACTACTGCATTAATTCATCTGCTGTGTCTGTCTGCCTTTCTCACTGGCTTATAAGCTTCTTGAAGACAGGGCTTTTGTATAATACAGCTCTAAAACTTTAGAGCATGATGTGGTACACTGCAGGCTCAGTAAGTTTTATCTTCCTTCTCTGCTTCCTTTCTCTCATAAGGGAAAGCAGATAGGCCATAGGTAAAAAAAAAAAAAAAGCAACTGGCCCCCAGAGATAACACTGAATGGCCTATGTCCCAGGTGAAAGTAGGCCATCTCTGCCTGCCTGGGCTGTGCTCAGCCCTGTGCTCAGAGCTCAGAATACAAGGCAAAACTAAGGCGTGGTTCATATCTGAGAAATGGAAAGTGGAGGGAAGAGAGGAGAGCATATCACTTCCATGTACTGGGTGACATGCTTAACAGAAGCAAGCTCGACACACAGCAGGATGCAGAACAGAGAAGAGAGAGCTGGTCCTAAACCAGAGTGGGAGAGAAGCAACTCTACCTCTGGGAGACACTGAGACAGGAAATCACATGATCTTTCAGTCACTCACTCCTTCAACTGGTTTTGAGGATGTGTTATTTAACAGGTACCGAGTTAGGAACTTTAAGCCCATCCTACCTTGTTTATTAATCATGGCAACCCTATATAGATTTCATTATTTTCATTTTATAGATGAGACTACAGCCTAAAGAGAGAGAGTAACTTGCTCTAAGCCACATGGCTGATAACTGGAGACTGGAAAGTTAGAATCTCTAGACATCACACCCTGTTTTCTTCCATGGGTAGTTTACAAAACATCTGAAAAAGAGTCATGCTGGTCCAAACACAGCTTCCTAGGTACCACCCAAGAGGGTCTGAATGAAAATCTGAGGGTATTACCTGGGAATCTACATTTAAAAAATAACCTCCAAATATTCCTTAGTACATTAAAATATGAGAACCATTGTCCCTAAAGCCATATGGTTTTACATGGAAATCTGGAAGTGGATAGCAGAAATAAAAGACCAGAGGCAGGAAGGGCTGCTGGGTCAGGACAGGGCCTCTTAAAAACAAGAAAACATGGCCGCCCGAACACTGAGGGCAAGGGACCTAAAGCAGCAGCTTTGGGAGAAGAGCAATGTGTTACCAGGTGGGGAGACAAGACATAGCAGAGAGGCTAGAATATTGGGCTGTGGTTGGACTGGAGGACGGTTACAGAGCAGAAGGGAAAACAATGACTATTTCCTCAGATTTGCCGATTATTAAACCCTTTCACATAGTGTCTGATTTAACAGCAACAAAATCAACCTTAAGGAGTACCTAGCAAGTGCCAGGGACCGTGCTGAGTGTTCACTGTACAGGAGGGCTGACTGTACAATCCTGTTGTAGATAATTCTTATCTGCCATGGCATTTCAGAGCATCCACAATGGTCATTCAGTTTCCCTTAGACTTTCCCTCCTCGAGGACCTGCCAGCCCACCTGTCCTGCTCCTTCCCATTTAATGCTGGAGCTTTCATATCCTTGTCTCATCTCCAGTATATAGCTAAGGAAGCTGAGCTGGAGTAAGTAGCAGAAGAGGTTTCAAGTGGGGATTCTTCAAGAGGATTCTGCAGGGAAATATGATATTCACAGTCTTGGTTATACAGGAGAATGTAGGTCAGTACGTTGGCTTCCTGCAGCTTAAATCAATGAGATAAGTAAAAAAAACCTCCACACGGTATCAAAATCCAAGAACATGAAGCAGAACCGAAAAAAAATGGGAGCCGTACAGAATCCTCTGCAAGACCCCATAACCAGAGAAGTTTTAGAAATGAGCAGTTGGCTAGAGAGAGATGAAGAGAACGGGCCACCCTAGCGCATGCACTGAATAACGTTAGGTAGAGAAAAATTGGCTTGGGGACGAAGCTGCTTAGTTGCCTCTCTTCCTATTCCCTTCATCAAAGCACACCATTATGTTTCTTTTTTATTTTTTTTGAAAGCAACATGCACTTAGAGAGAACTTTCATCTGAAAGAAAAATCTCGAAACGCTACCCACCGTTCATGAGGGCATAGGTGAGAATCATTACAGAGTTGTTTAGAAAGCTATTTTCCTCATTGATGACACGGAGAGTTGCCTTTTTATCTTCTTCTGAAGAGTCCTTTGATGTAAGGCCAGCTGACAGGTAAATTATGACCATGTCTGTATCTAAACAAAAACATACAAATTGAATGTTATATTGGATTCTGGCTGAAGACAGCAGTTCAGTCTCTCTCATTTCCCCCAGACTTTCCTGCCTCAGGGACCTGCCTGGCCCACTGCTTTGCTCCTTCCCATTTGATGCTGGGGCTTTCATCTCCCTGCCTCTGCTTCTCTTCCATCCTGCCCTTTGTGGGCAATGAGGCCTCATTTATCCAGTGTCAGGTGAAGAGATGTTCCTGATAAATTCCCCAGATAAAAGAAGGTGATTTCCTATAGGTACCACAGTTGTGGTAATTTAGCCATCCCAAATGGAAATCTCTCTTGCCTTCTGAAATGGGGGATTCAGAACCCAATTTGTCCTTTCCTCAGTGACTTCACTAAGGAACACATTTTTAGGGGAACTAGGCTTCTAAATGGTGGCTCTTCCAAGGACTCCTGGGCCATGCAAGGTTACGTGTACCTACATTAAGTAACTACAGAAACCGTTTTGTTTTTAAAACTCTTCAGTGTAGAAAAGCAGTCAAAACATGTCCATAGGAGCCAGGTTGCCTGTGTTGAAATCCCAGCTCCACTACTTGAAAGTTGTGTCTACATAATTTTAGGCAGATTTCTTAACATCTTATTTCCTACTACGACTTACTACACAAGCAAGTCTTAAAGCCAATTTTGATGCTTGAATAATTCTCTAATAAATATTAATTGCAAATTTAAATTGCACTATTCATTCTTCAGAAATTAGGAAATGAATGCAGATGCAAAAACAAAAATCCGTAAACTTAGAAATATCCCTGTATTAAACTACAGGTCAGTATTTTTCCAATATTGTGAATACAATCATGTAAGTTATTTCGTTAGGACCCTAAACATCTTACATAAGCTTCACTTAAGCTATAAAAAAAAAACTACTTGACTCCCTATTGGGGGAAATACAGACAGGCCATGAGGCTGATGTGAAATATGTGACAAACCACTGCCTGGTGCCACATGTGATCCATTCCTGGAAACCTGTAAGACTGACCAAAAAGAGAACCCTTTTGAGTTTCCTTGCTTGGCTTTATGCTTCTGGATAAAATATGTTGTCCCTGAGAGTTGGTTTTAGGGCACAGGCCCATGTATGGAAAGCCAGAAGGCCTGCAGCCTCCTTTAGCATCCACGTACACTTCTTTCCAACCCAACATTAAGTTAGGGGTCTGTGTGCTCCTCTTAAAAGCATCCACTCTACTTCATTACTTCTGCTCCCTCCACAATTATTTAGCATCTACTGTGCACCTGGCCTATTTTAAGGCCATGGGGTGGTGTTAGTCTATTGAGTAAGCCTTGTTCTGTAGGATTGTGGTAAGGATTGGTCTGTACATGGAACCAAAGTGTCTACCCCAAATTAGTAGCCATGTGAACAGAAGCCCTATGTCTTAAGTCATGGCTTTATACTAATTTGCTTTGCACTAATACAGTATCTAAAACTTTTATCCAGCTCTGTTTCTTTTTCAGTCCTGTGTAACACTCTGTAAGCATCCTCACTGTCTCTGCCCAGCACCTGACTCCATCCTGTGCTCAAACAAAACTGAGTTGGTTTTTTATTTTCAGATATCAGACCTGCCAAATTTGGTCTGGTTCATTTTGTTTTACTGAGTAGGATATTCCCTCTCTAGTCACTTGGAGGAACCCTAAGCCTTGTGATTGGTAATACTGGTGATGAGTAATCATAGGGACTGGGGGCACAGCATATAAAGACATACCTCTAAGTGCAAGGACATAGCATACAACTGGAAGAAAATGCAATAGACTCTCCATTTAACAAGTTCCCTGTGTTAAGACACCTGTGTTTCTGGGGTCAATATCAAAAGGGGAAGAGCAATTCAAATTTGGGCTCTGCTCATGCCATTAGATCCCCACTCCTGATCATCCTATTGCTTCAGCTATAAGATGACCCACCAACTAATCGCCCCAAACCAACTAGAACAAACAACCCAAATGTGTCAATGGTATGTTATAGATCTACCATGGGACTGAAAAAGAAACAGAACTGGATAAAAGTTTTAGATATTGTATTAGTGCAAAGCAAATTAGTATACAGCCATGACTTAAGACATAGAGTTTCTGTTCACATGGCTACTAATTTGGGGTAGACACTTTGGTTCCATGCACAGACTAATCCTTACCACAATCCTGCAGGACAAGTCTTACTCAATAGAATAACCCCACCCCATGGCCTTAAAATGGTTGCACAGTAGATGTTAAATAATTGTGGAGGGAACAGAAGTAATGAAGTAGAGTGGATGCTTTTAAGAGGAGCACACAGACCCCGCACCGTAGGGTAGCCAAGACTGATTAGTGGTCCTTGGCCATCTCTGGACTTGGGGTCAACTTCGGATGTCTGGGGTATCTTCTCGAGCGTAGCTGAGGCTAAGAGTCTTGAAGGAAACCAAATTATCATAATAACCACAGCTAATGTTTATTTAATATTTTTGATGGAATCCTGGATCTTATTATCACCCCCCCATTTGCAGATGAGGAAACAGTGCCTGGAGAAATCAGTAACTTATACAAGTTTACAAGTTTAGAAAAATCTCATGGTAGGAATTTGAACCCACACTGGTTGAAATCCAAAACCCTCATGCTTAACCACAATGTTATATTGCTTAGGAGCACTTTGAACCTTTCCTTAATAAACAGGACAATGTTAATTCCTGACATGTCTCTTTATGTAATCTAATTTGGGTTCTTTCTTGGGTAAAGTGGAAGCCTATGAGCTAAACCTTAGAACCATCTTACTTGGCCTAAAAACACTCCTCTAAGCATTTGAAAAACAGTGCCATCAAGTCTGTGATGGTTACTCTTCCTGCTGTGTTTTTTTTTTTTTGGTATCATTAATCTACAATTACATGAGGAACATTATGTTTACTAGACTCCCCCCTTCACCAAGTCCCCCCCACATACCCCATTACAGTCACTGTCCATCAGCATAGTAAGATGCTGTAGAATCACTACCTGTCTTCATGTTGCACAGCCCTCCCCATGCCTCCTACCACATTACACATGCTAATCGTAATGCCCCCTTTCTTCCCCCTCCTCCCCCACCATCCTTCCCTTCCCACCCATCCACCCCAGTCCCTTTCCCTTTGGTAACTGTTAGTCCATTCTTGGGTTCTGTGATTCTGCTACTGTTTTGTTACTTCAGTTTTTTCTTTTTTCTTATACTCCACAGATGAGTAAAATAATTTGGTACTTGTCTTTCTCCGCCTGGCTTATTTCACTGAGCATAATACCCTCTAGCTCCATCCATGTTGTTGCAAAATGGATTGTTTTCTTCTGATGGCTGAATAATATTCCATTGTGTATATGTACCACATCTTCTTTATCCATTCATCTACTGATGGACATTTAGGTTGCTTCCATTTCTTGGCTATTGTAAGTAGCACTGTGATAAACATAGGGGTGCATATGTCTTTTTCAAACTGGGCTGCTGCATTCTTAGGGTAAATTTCTAGAAATGGAATTCCTGGGTCAAATGGTATTTCTATTTTGAGCTTTCTGAGGAACCTCCATACTGCTTTCCACAATGGTTGAACTAATTTACATTCCCACCAGCAGTGTAGAAGGGTTCCCCTTTCTCCACAACCTTGCCAACATTTGCTGTTGTTTGTCTTTTGGATGGTGGCGATCCTTACTGGTATGAGGTGATATCTCATTGTGGTTTTAATTTGCATTTCTCTGATGACTAGCGATGTGGAGCATCTTTTCATGTGCCTGTGGCCATCTGAATTGCTTCTTTGAAGAACTGTCTGTTCAGCTCCTTTGACCATTTTTTAATTGATTATTTGCTTTTTGTTTGTTGAGGTGTGTGAGCTCTTTATATATTTTGGATGTTAACTGTTTATGGGATCTGTCATTTATGAATATATTCTCCCATACTGTAGGATGCCTTTTTGTTCTTTTGATGGTGTCCTCTGCTGTACAGAAGCTTTTCAGCTTGATATAGTCCCACTTGTTCATTTTTGCTTTTGTTTCCCTTGCCCGGGGAGATATGTCCATGAAGAAGTCGCTCATGTTTATGTCCAAGAGATTTTTGCCTATGTGTTTTTCCAAGAGTGTTATGGTTTCATGACTTACATGCAGGTCTTTGATCCATTTCGAATTTACTTTTGTGTATGGGGCTAGACAATGATCCAGTTTCATTCTCTTACATGTAGCTGTCCAGTTTTGCCAACACCAACTGTTGAAGAGGCGTTCATTTCCCCATTGTATGTCCATGGCTCCTTAATCATATATTAATTGACCATATATGTTTGGGTTAATGTCTGGAGTCTCTATTCTGTTCCACTGGTCTGTGGCTCTGTTCTTGTGCCAGTACCAAATTGTCCGATTACTGTGTCTTTGTAGTAGAGCTTGAAGTTGGGGAGCGAGATCCCCCTCACTTTATTTTTCCTTCTCAGGATTGCTTTGGCTATTCAGGGTCTTTGGTGGTTCCATATGAATTTTTGAACTATTTGTTCCAGTTCATTGAAGAATGCTGTTGGTAATTTAACAGGGATTGCATTGAATCTGTAGATTGCTTAAGGCAGGATGGCCATTTTGACAATATTAATTCTTCCTAGCCAAGAGCATGGGATGAGTTTCCATTTGTTAGTGTCCTCTTTATTTTCTCTTAAGAGTGTCATGTAGTTTTCAGGGTATAGGTCTTTCACCTCCTTGGTTAGGTTTATTCCTAGGTATTTTATTCTTTTTGATGCTATTGTGAATGGAATTGTTTTCCTGATTTCTCTTTCTATTAGTTCATTGTTGGTGTATAGGAAAGCAACAGATTTCTGTTTATTAATTTTGTATCCTGCAACTTTGCTGAATTCCAATACTAGTTCTAGTAGTTTTGGAGTGGAGTCTTTAGGGTTTTTTATGTACAATATCATGTCATCTGCAAATAGTGACAGTTTGACTTCTTTACCAATCTGGATTCCTTCTATGTCTTTGTTTTGTCTGATTGCTGTGGCTAGGACCTCCAGTACTATGTTGAATAACAGTGGGGATAGTGGGCATCCCTGTCTTGTTCCCGATCTCAGAGGAAAAGCTTTCAGCTTCTTGCTGTTCAGTATGATGTTGGCTGTGGGTTTATCATATATAGCCTTTATAATGTTGAGGCCTTTATTATGTTGAGGTACTTTCCCTCTATACCCATTTTGTTGAGAGTTTTTATCAAGAATGGATGTTGAATTTTGTTGAATGCTTTTTCAGCGTCTATGATCATGTGATTTTTGTCCTTCTTTTTGTTGATGTGGTGGATGATGTTGATGGATTTTCAAATGTTGTACCATCCTTGCATCCCTGGGATGAATCCCACTTGGTCATGGTGTATGATCTTCTTGATGTATTTTTGAATTCGGTTTGCTAATATTTTGTTGGGTATTTTTGCATCTATGTTCATCAGGGATATTGGTCTGTAATTTTCTTTTTTGGTGGGGTCTATGCCTGGTTTTGGTATTAGGGTGATGCTGGCTTCATAGAATGAGTCTGGAAGTATTCCCTCCTCTTCTATTTTTGGAAAACTTTAAGGAGAATGGGTATTATGTCTTCTCTGTATGTCCGATAAATTTCCGCAGTAAATCTATCTGGACCAGGGGTTTTGCTCTTGGGTAGTTTTTGTTTACCGCTTCAATTTCATTGCTGGTAATCGGTCTGTTTAGATATTCTGTTTCTTCCTTGGTCAATCTTGGAAGGTTGTATTTTTCTAGGAAGTTGTCCATTTCTTCTAGGTTTTCCAGATTGTTAGCATATAGCTTCTCATAGTATTCTATAATGATTCTTTGTATTTCTGTGAGGTCTGTCGTGATGTTTACTCTCTCGTTTCTGATTCTGTTGATGTGTGTTGATTCTCTTTTTCTCTTAATAAGTCTGGCTAGCGGTTTATCTATTTTGTTTATTTTCTCAAAGAACCAGCTCCTGGTTTCATTGATTTTTTCTCTTGTTTTATTCTTCTCAATTTTATTTATTTCTTCTCTTATCTTTATTATGTCCCTCCTTCTGCTGACTTTAGGCCTCATTTGTTCTTCTTTTTCCAATTTCAATAATTGTGACTTTAGACTATTCATTTGGGATTGTTCTTCCTTCTTTAAATAGGCCTGGATCGCTATATACTTTCCTCTTAGAACTGCTTTCTCTGCATCCCACAGAAGTTGGGGCTTTGTGCTGTTTTTGTCATTTGTCTCCATATGTTGCTTGATCTCTATTTTAATTTGGTCATTGATCCATTGATTATTTAGGAGCATGTTGTTAAGCCTCCATGTGTTTGTGAGCCTTTTTGCTTTCTTTGTACAATTTATTTCTAGTTTTATACCTTTGTGGTCTGAGAAGTTGGTTGGTAGTATTTCAATCTTTTTGAATTTACTGAGGCTTCCTGCTGTGTTTTTATTTGCCAACATTAAGAAAAACAAACAAAAAAAGGCTTCCCATCAAAGCAGCCTTCTGCTAATGTGCAGTGCAGGGAAGTTTGCAAGAAGAAGTTTAGTGAGGTCTCTATTCAGTTTTAAAGCTGGAACAAACTTCATTTGAAAATCAAGGGGTTTCACATAAAAATCCAGATTTCTGGCTTCTCTTCAAACAGAAGACCTGACAAAACTAGGCCAGCAACCAGAGGCTGAACAGAAGGGCAGCTGCCTTGCTGATGGAGCCTGTGTTCTCTAGCTTACTATGTTCTCCAAATAACCTTCATTACCATAGCTCAGATTCACTTGACTCACATTCATAGCCTGGCCACTGCCAGTCTAACATTTCTCAGTCAAAACTGGACTTAAACTCTAAAGATAGATTGATGACTGAAGAATCAAGTATAAAGAGCACTAGTGGTGAGGAATGCTGATGGGCAGACAGGCATGAGCTGCTAAATGGCACTGACCGACTAGCCAGTCTGTCTTCAATACCTGAGAGGCCAGTCTTGTGCACTGGCCTCACTGAATCCCTGGCAAGTTTACACTCAGCCATCCTGTAATGTTGGTCTGCAAGTCTGGTAGGCAAAATTTTAAGATGACCCTCATGGCCCACCTTCTTGCATAATCCCCTACTCTTGAGTGTGGTTGTGAGCAAAGATTTGCTTCTAACCAACAGCCTCCAGCAAAGGTGATGGGGTATCACTCCTGTGATTGTGTTACATATAAAGCAAAGATGCAGGGACTCAGCAGTCTCTAGTAAGTTAATCAGAAGGGAGAGCAGTCTGCTCAAATCAGAGCGATTTGGGTCTGACTGGATCAGATGAGTGCTTTAAAAGAGGGTCCAAGCCTTCTCTGAAGTCAGAGCCTTGAAGAAGGAATGCTCTCCTGCTGGCCCTGAAGATGCAAATGGATGGAAATAGTTGCAAGGAGTAGTTTACTTGCAAGGAGATGAATTCTACTAACAAGTGATGGCTTGCAAGAGGACTCCAAATCTCAGAGACCACACACCTGGCTTGTGCAATCCTAAACAGAGAACCTGGTTAAGCTGCACACAGATTCCTGACCCACAGAAACTATGAGACGAGCTTATATTATTTCAAGCTGCTCTTAGGTTTGTGGCAATTTGTTATTCAGAAACAGAAAACTAATAATACATCATCTACTATCATTAGTTATAATAATTACAGTAGCTTCCATCTTTCATGTGTCCACTATGTGTCAGGTACTATGCTTTGCATTTATCAATGCTCTCTTCATCTTCATGCAGATACACTGAGGAACTTGAGAATATATTCTTTAAATTCACCTAAACAGGATAGATACATGCATTAAAAAAAACCCTACAAATAGATTTTTGAACACAAAAGAGAAAATGACATAGATTCCTTTCAGTAGTTTCAAAGCACGTGTCTCACTTCAAATATTCTTTCCTTTAGCACACATCCTAATTCCAGATTTCCTTTAATACATGAAAATTAAATTAGAGTGCCTTTGTACATTTGAAGGCCTGTGCTCATTTAAATGACAGCTGGTTCGAAGAGGGAAGGATCAAGGCAAGAATTCCTGATGCCCGCTTACGTGTACCCATGCACAGGCAGCCTTCAGACATCCTCCCTAAATCAATGAGGGGAAGAGGCTGACAATTAGCATTAAAAAGGATGTGGATATTCCCCTGGGAAATAAACAGGGCTATGTTCTTAATAAAGGGGCAGGAAGAAGAGGCTCTGGGAGTGAAGAAGGAATGCCTTGGTTGGAAAAGATGAGGAAATCTAGGAAGATCCTAGTATCAGATGACCACTATGACAACACATACAAATTTTATCCCAAGTCAACTTAAAAAAAAAAAATCCCTACAGTATATTCCTACTGCCATTCTTTACCTCTCAGTTCATAAATCCTGAGAGTGCACTTACTTGCTTGGAACTTTGTGTTATTGTTTGTGCTTCGAATCAGCTGAAATGCCTTCTGAAACCCTAGTGCATGCTGGGTAGGACTGTCCAAAGACTTGACGCTGCTAACGAAGGTGGACATTTTCCTTTTTGTCTCACTGGTGGCTGGAGACAGGAATGTCTTGTAACACTGGTCGAGCGAGCAAGTCCTGACGGTGTCTGCCACAGTCAGTACAGAGATCTGAAGGAGAGAAAGAGAAAGTTTGTAAAGGTTATTTTATATTCCAGAAGAGTCCAAGGAGTAAGAAGGCCTATAGAACGGTTTCTCAGAGTTTAACAATAAATGCCTGGAGGCAAAAAATGTACAAAATTTGAAAAAGATTAGTTAAGGATTGGTAAGTGTGTGTGTGTGGGGGGGCACTCTAGAGTTTGGTGTTTGTTCCAAGATGAAGTCAGCAGTATGGTCTTCATATGTAACATTTTAAATAAGTATTTCATGCAGAGAAAAATCTTAGCAAGTACTCATCAACCTGGTTTTCCAGGTGGAGGTAGGGGTGAGGGTGAAGGCATTGGGTATGCGTTTTAAGCAAGTAGATTAGTGAGTAAAACCTTAGGAAAGTCAAAAATGATGAAGCAGAAAATGTTCACAGGCAATAGATTATCATAAACTGTAAGCACACCTGTCTCTGAGGTGTCCTAGAGATTAATCTCTAGAAACCATCCCTTCTCCCTTAGCATCAATCTTAAGATAAGTCCAACTATCCACCAGTGTCCAAGTCCTTGCCCTTTTCCTCCCTGGCATAACCTGAAGCGTGAAAGTCACAGCTAATTGGAAGTCTTAACAGGAGCCATAAAGGAAGTACAAGACTTGACTTGGTGGGGGTGGTTTTAAAAGAGATTGGAACCACAGTTGGGAGCTGCTTCCTCAAATACTAAAATAAAAACTAAACTACTCCCTTTCCCCGAAGTCATTTTAAAGATGGATTAAAAAATGTATCTCATGTAACATAAAATAAATTTTAAAGGCATTCAAGGAAGACCCAATGCCATGGGGGTCACTGGGGTAATAGTCACCTTATCGTGTTCATCAATGGCGCTGAGGATGACCTGGGCAGCATCCTTGGCAATCTGAAGCTGGGTGTCCGTGACAGAAGCCCCATGGTCCAGGATCACTACAATGTGCTTTGACTGTGGCCGGACTGTAGAGACGTAGATAGGCCTACAAAGGGGAGAAGCTCTCTGGGGTCAGTCCTGGTTTGGATGAAAAGTCTCAACCTAGCACAGCTGTGAACACTACAGATTGCAGACATGTCAGGACCTATGTATTTTCCCAGGGATGCACAAGGATGGTGAGAGCAGCGAGGAAAGAGAAACTATATGGGTGCATTGAAAACACAATCTCAAGACAACAATGTGTGGCCACTGGACAGGGACTGGTAACTTAGGTCTTCTAAAGATTAAAGCAATGGGGAGACAGTCTGAAGCAAATCCTCTGGGCGGCTGGCTTTTCCAGCACTTGATAGTCAGTCCTCTCAGCTGTGTGTGCTGAGGCTACTCACTGTTACCTAATGTTCTGCTATAGGAAACAGAACTGGGGGTCTCTTGGGCTGCAGAGACAGCACAAAAGGGAGAAAATGTCCACCTGCCAGTGCTGGGCCCTCCTTTGCAGACTTAGAGTGGCACTTTGCTCAAACTGAGGCAGCCTATCGTCTGTGAGCATGCTGAGTGGCTTTTGAATAGCAGGTTTGGTTTTTCTCTCCCCAGACAAAGGCTGCTGGTAAAAGGGCCCTTTCCCTTCTGTACTGAAGCAATTCACACAGGTCAGCCACTAAAAGGCCCCTTATCTTAGCATTTAAAACCATGCCATCAAATTTGCCCAAGCCTGTGATAGCCACTCTTCTTGCCAGGGTTTTGTTTGCCAACACTAAGAAAAGGGGGTGGGGGGGTGGGGGAGCTCCAGAGGAGAAATGCCTCCCATCAAAGCAGCCTCTGCTAATGTGCAGTACAGGAAGGTTTGTGAGAAGAGGTTTAATGAGGTCTCTATTCACAGTTTTAAAGCTGGAACAAATTAGGAGAAGCTTAAGGAAGCAAATCAGCCTCAAGAGAATTCTTTCCTTTATTGATACCCTAAAACACTAGGTTTTCCTGTGAAATGTTAGATGCCAGTAGAGTCCCAAAAGCCTGGACACAAATTAAGAAATACAGGCAATATACCAAAAAAAAAATCCAAAGCCTGGCCAAGTTTACACTAATTGTTCTCAAGCCGAAAATCCTACATTAATCCTAAAGTACCACTGTATTCTTGCTAGTCAATACCATTGAGCCTGAAGGAAATGGGATAAAAAGATGCCAGGAGAGGGAAAGCAAAAAAGAAGGAAATCTGACTACTCTGACAACCATGTCAAATTTTGAACTTTTTGGGTTCTCCAAGCTAGGTGAGTGATTTTTTTCTACAAATGATGTATCGCCTTTCCAGCTGAACGTACATAAATAAAAAAGCAGAATATGTATTCACATTGTCACCAGTAAGTTAAAGAAACCCTGCTTTTGTGGAATACATAAATAGTAACATTTAACGTGCAGTCTGGGAGGTGGTCCACATGGCAAGATTGGAATTCACCAGTTCCTTTCTCCTGTGCTCTGAAAACCCACTCCACACTTCAAAGGATGTAGAGAACTTGCAAAGGCTTCAGAGGAAAGCAGGACAATTAAAGAGATGGGAATAGCAATCTATAAGGAAAAGACTGGATAACTTAGCCAAGGGAAGTGAGGCTGCAGGACTGGTGTGATGCATATTTATGGTGGAGGTGCATGAAACCTTCTAAGAGTAGGGGAGTTTTGATTTGTGACAAGGTTTTGCTTTTCCTTTTGGATTATCCCTCATAATAAAAGCAGCATGCCCTCTAATTTATCTTCTTACAAGTCAATGAGATCTAGGTGGTTCATGGGGTCTTTGGCCTCTCCTGAGAGATGAGCCTGACTAGAACCCAAGGTCATGGCTTCTGGTCCAGTTTCCAAGACACTCAAGTCTTCACCTGGATGTCTAGGGAAGGAATGGAAGACACCAAATAAATGACACAAATTTCTTTCTATGGAAAGCACAGAACCAGTTTTTCCTTAGGGAAAATTTTAGGTACAATTTAAAGTAAAGGTGTTGAGAAGTGAAACTGACAGTTAATTTAGACTCCAAAAAATGGCATGAAAAGTGGGCATCTTGCACTAGCTGCAGAAGTTCTGGCATCAAACATCTGACAATGCAAATGAGAAACTGTGGGGATTCAAAAGGAAAGTATCTTTGCCTAAGGGGTTCTGTAAATTGATGAGTCTTGTCATACAAATTATCAAACCATTGCTGCCCTTCTGGCTAAGCAGTACAATCTCCAGTCATTTCCATGAGAAAAACAGGATATTAAAATCTTTAATCCAATGTGTTCTGGACAACCTTAAAACTTCTAGTAGCTGAGATCTGCATGTGCATTTTACCAGGATGGCCAAGCACATTAACATAGAAAGGAAAGCTGAGAATCACAAACTACTCTGAGATATGTTATAAAGTCTATATGTTCTAAGGCTGCCCTTTAGAGAAGTTTTTATCATTTATGTCTCACCAAAGATGCCTGAAGCTCAAAACAGTTTGGGTGCTTACAATTTCTTTAGTAAATATCCTATTTTATTTGGCTTGTTATAGAAAAGCACTGGGCTTTCTCATTAACCTTTCTCTAGCATTTCTACATCCACATATTTCATTGGTGAAATCATTTCAGAATAAGTTTCAGAAACCACAGCTTGGGGGCAGAGCCATGCATGTGAATGAGGAGTCTACATTTCATACAGATCACTCTTGAACTGTAATTAAAACTTTAGCAAGCAAGTTAACGTACCTACTACGATGCTCATAACTGCCCTTACACCGGAACTTGTGTGCTGGGAAAACAGTGAATATTCCTTCTTCTGAACTGAAGTATTGCCACTTAATTCCAGGGTTGGATTTCAGGTTGTCTGCAAGAACTGGAGGAGTGGTAAAAATGAAATATAACCACTGAATTCACAGGTGCATGCAGGCACTGCTCCTCAGGCATCTGTTTTACATAAAACGCTTGTAGTATAAAGAAATCCCACTAGATATAAGGCTGTAAATTTTCTACTACACATTTTCTTTCTGTCCCTTAAAGATACCCCATGAACTTAAAATGTAATGTTTCAGTTAAGTGAAGGTATTATTCTTTACATTGTACAGTGACACTATATGTCCTGCATTACTTTTCTAGCATGAATGATTCATTTGCACTAGTCCCTCCCCTCCCTGGGCTGGTCCCTGTTGGACCACAATATACTTGCTGGCTTGTGGTACATTCTTTAATGGTGGAAAACAGGAACATTAATAGGGCTAGTCTCCAGAAAGGCTAGAGCTGTAACCTTGACCTTGTTCATTCCATGTTAAGAGAAATATCACAGATAGTACTTGAAAGGCCAGAGCCATTACCATTCAGTAATTGCTTATGGAAGAATTTCAGAGTGCCAGCGCTAGGATAGATTTTTTCCTTTATGTTATCTTATTTAATCCATAAAACAACCCTAGAATGAGGGTGGTATATATAATTATTGCATACTTTGCAGTTGAGAAAATATACTTAGAGAGCTTAAGTGATTTGTCTAAAGCCTCAACAGTCAATGGCTGAGTTGGAACTCAAGCCTGAGTGTCCTGGCTCCTTTACATCATGTGGTATTGCCTCCCTTTCTATGTATACTGCATCCCACCCATAAACCTGCAGTTGGAGTGACAGCCATATTATTGTGTGCAATCCTGTCCCCAAACCTCCACGTCTTTTTCACTCTCTTCTATGGAGTTCTTTCCCTTCGCTGGTGCCTTTTCGCTCTGTTCCATGCCAACCAAATGATGTGTTATACACTTAATGTATGTAAGGTTCTGCTTTACATGCTGCAAGATATACAAAGATGGGCAAAAAGCAAGCCCTACTGTAATAACCAATATGTCAGAAGAAGTATATAGAGAGAAGTGGAGCAAAAAGCAATTCAATGGAAGGGGGAGTCTGAGTAAAGGTAAAAAGCAAAAAACATGGGATACACTTGACAAATGTATATATAAAGTTCTGAATGCCATGAGGCCATCCTTTAGCCTGGTTCAGAAGCTGGCAAACTTCTGTAAAGAGCCACAAAGTAAGTGATTCTGGCTCTATAGACAATATGGCCTCTGTTGTAACTATTCAATTCTGTCTTTGTGGTAGCCACAGATATCCACAAATGCATGTGTGGGTGCATGCCAATATCAGTTTATTTACAAACATCAGTGCCAAGCTGGATTTAGTAAACTTAAGTTCTTCAACTTTACTGTGGGTCCCCCAGGCACACTGTGTAAAATGTACTACACAGGGAAGACTTAAATCATGTTTGGTGCTTCATGCCTTCAGCAACTACTCCACCCAACAAACACCAAGCAGCTGTAGCACATTTTGTCCTCACAAAAATCAGTAAGTAAACAGTGGTTTTAAATGACACATTAGACCAAATGGACCTAACAGAAGTATACAGAACATTACATCGCAGAACAGTAGAATACTTGTTCTTTTTAAGTGCACATGAAACATTCTCTAGGGTAGATAACATGTTGGGCCACAAAACAAGTCTTAATAAATTTAGGAAGACTGAAATCACACTAAGCACCTTTTGTGACCACAACAGTAGGAAACTGGAGATTAATTACAGGAAAAGAAAACTGGAAAAACACACAAACATGTGGAATCTAAAGAGCATGCTGCTAAACAACCAAAGGGCCATCAAAGAAATTAAAGAGGAAATAAAAATGTACTTGGAGAATAATGAAAATAGAAACACAATACAAAATCTTTGAGATGCAGCAAGAGCAGTTTTAAGAGGGATGTTTATAGCATTATAGGTCTATCTCAAGAAACAAGAAGAATCTCAAACAATTTAATCCTACATGTAAAGAAACTAGAAAAAAGAACAAAGCCCAAAGTTAGTAGAAGGAAGGATATAATACAGATCAGAGATAACTAAATGAAAGAGATTTAAAAGCAATACAAAGGATCAAGGAAACTAAGAAATGTTTCAAGAAACAGAAAGGACTCAAAATCAGAAATGAAAAAGAAGTTACAATTGACACCACAGAAATACAGTTATAAGAGATTTTTATGAAAAATTACATGCCAACTAATTTGACAATCTGGAAGAAATGGATGCATTCCTAGAAACATGCAATCTCTAAAGACTGAACCAAGAAGAAATAGAAAATCTGAACAGATGGATTACTAGTAATGATATTGAAGCAGTAATAATAATTTTAAAAACTATAAATAAACACAAGTCCTCGAGCAGACAGCTTTACAGAAGAATTCTACTAAACATTTAAAGAATGTACATGTATCTTTCTCAAACTATTCTAAAAAATCAAAGAGGAAGGAAAGCTTCCAAATTCATTCTATGAAACCAGTAACATTTTGATACCAAACTGAGACAAAGGCATTATACAAAAAAAGAATACTACAGATCAATATCCTTAATGAACATAGATGCAAAAATGATCAACAAAAATTACCAAACCAAATTTAAATATACATTAAAAGGATCATTCAAGTGGGATTTATTCCAGGAGTGCAAGGATGGTTTAATATCCACAAATCAATCAGTGTGATACACCACATTAACAAAAGGAAGGCTAAAAATAAACCATATGGCCATTCTAATAGATGCTGTAAAAGCACTTGATAAAATTCAACATCCACTCATGATAAAAACTCTCAACAAAATTGTATAGAGGGAACATACCTCCACATAATAAAGGCCATATATGACAAACCCACAGCTAACATCATACTCAATGGTAAAAAGCCACAAGCTTTTCCTCTAAGATCAGGAACAAGACAAGGATGCCCACTCTCACCACATTTATTCAACATAGTACTGGAAGTCCTAGCCACAGCATACAGACAAGAAAAAGAATAAAAAAACTATCTAAATTGGTAAAGAAGAAGTTAAACTGTCACTATTTGCAGATGACATGATACTATAAATAAAAATCCCTAAAGACTCTACCAAAAAACTATTAGAACTAAATAACTCAGTAAAGTCACAGTACAAAATCAATATACAGAAATCTGTTGCATCTCTATTTACAAATGATGAACTACCAGAAAGAGAAATTAAGAAAATAATCCCATTTACAATAGCAGGAGAAAGAATAAAATACCTAGGAATATAATTAACAAGGAGGTGAAAGATCTGTACTACTAAAAATTATAAGACACTGATGAAAGAAACTGAAGATAACACAAATAAATGGAAATCTATTCTGTGCTCATGGAGGGGAATAATTAATAATGTTAAAACAGACATACTTGGGATAAAGATGGCTGTATAAGAAGTGAGGCAGAAATATCCTCCCCAAACCACATATAACATGAAAATACAGCAAATACAGCAAATCCTGAGAGTGATCAGAAGGACAGCTTACATCTGGGGAAAAGAGAAGACCTCATGGAAAAGGGTAAAGTAGCAAAGCCATGATCTGGCCAGACCCAGGTCCTCGCCCCACCCCAGCTCACAGGTGAGAGGAAGAAAAATTGAGTGGGAAGGGAGTAGAAGCCCAGGACTGCTAAAAACCCACCCCTAGAGATCTACTTAGGGAGCACAAACCCACATTACATGGTGCTCTGAAGATTAGAGGGGTCGGAAAGCAATGACAGGTGGAATACTCAGAGAGACTGATATTGCAGCCAGTTGTGGAAAACAAGTACCCACGACCAGCTGCTCTGGGACAAAAGAAGGGCAGGTGCTTTGAAAGACTTCCCATCTGTAAGAGAGCTGCTAAAGGGGCAAGGGTTACACAGAGCTTGATGCTTGGGAGAAAGGACAGGTGGATAAAATTGTCCTGGCACGCTCAGCCCAGCAGGTTGGGAACTTTCAGGAGCTTCACATGCTCCATCCCCCTGGCTGGCAATGCAGCCCTGAGGCCCCTGACTGCAGTATGCAGCCTGCCCCTCCTTCTTCCCAGCTGGTAGCAGCTCACAAACTTACTGCCCCTTCCATCATGACAGGCCAGCTGGAGGGCAGCCCCACCTACCACAGCTACAGGGTGTAACACAGAAGCTACTCCCTGTGTGCTCGGCCCACTGGCTCTGGTAGTGGAGGCAGGAATTGCAGCCAGGAAGCAGGAAAGAGCTCTTTTCTCCCAGCAGGCACCAGAGCAACCCACCTGCAACACCCACCATTACTCCGGGTGCTAGGCAGCTCCAGAAAGTAGAGCTTCTGGGCACTAGAGGGCGCTGCCTACACAAAGTTATTATTCCATATTATTCAGTAGGAATATGAAAGGCAAAAGAACTTTGTTCAACCCCAATTCCCTCAAATGCCAGAAAGAGGTCTCAGTGAAACTGAAATCACCAATCTTCTTGATAAAGATTTCACAATAAAAATCATAAACATGCTTATGGAGCTACAGAAAAATATTCAAGATCTCAGGGATGACTTCAAGAAAGAGACAGAAACTTTGAAAAATACAGTATCTGAAATGAAACATACAATGGAGGGATTTAAAAGCAGACTAGAAGAGGAGATGGTAAATAGCTTAGAAATTAGCGAACAGGAATACACAGAAGCTAAGGCTGAAAGAGAAAAAAGGATCTCCAGAAATGAAAGAATAATAAAACAACTCTGCAACCAATTTAAATGGAACAATATTTGCATTATAGGGGTACCAGAAGAAGAAGAGAGAGAACAAGGGATAGAAAGTGTCTTTAAGAAAATAATTATTGTAAACTTCCCCAATCTGGGTAAGGAAACAGTCTCTCAGGCCATGGAAGTGCACAGATCTCCCAACACAAGGGACCCAAGGAGGACAACACCAAGACATATAATAATTAAAATGGCAAAGATCAAAAACAAGGACAGAGTATTAAAAGCATCCAAAGAGAGAAAAAAGATCACATACAAAGGAAAACCCATCAGGCTATCATGAGACTTCTCAGCAGAAACCTTACAGGCCAGAAGGGAGTGGCATGATGTATTCAATGCAATGAAACAGAAGGGCCTCAAACGAAGAACACTCTACCTGGCAAGATTATCATTTAAATTTGAAGGAGGGATTAAACAATTTCCAGATAAGCAAAAGCTGAGAGAATTTACCTCCCACAAACTATCTCTGCAGTGTATTTTAAAGGGATTTCTCTAGATGGAAGTGCTCCTACAGCTAAATAGCTGTCACCAGAGAAAATAAAACCACAGTAAAGGAAGTAGACCAGTTAATTACTAAGCAAATACAAAATTAAATCAGCTACATAAAAATTCAGTCAAGGGATACACAAAGAGTACAGAATATGACACCTAACATATAAAGAGTGGAAGATGAAGAAAAAGAAGGGAGGGAAGAAAAGAACCTTTAGATTGTGTTTGTAATAGCATAATAAGTAAGTTAAGTTAGACTGTTAGATAGTAAAGAAGCTGCCCTTGAACCTTTGGAAACCATGAATCTAAAGCTTGCAATGGCAATAAGTACATATCTATTGATAATCACCCTAAATGTAAATGGACTGAAAGTACCAATCAAAAGACAAAGTTAGAGAATGGATAAAAAAGCAAGAGCCATCTATATGCTATGTAAAAGAGACTCACTTCAAACCCCAAAACATACACAGACCAAAAGGGATGAAAAATATATTTCATGCAAATAATAGGGAGAAAAAGCAGGAGTAGCAGTACTTGTATCAGATAAAATAGACTTCAAAACAAAGGAAGTAACAAGAGACAAAGAAGGACATTACATAATGATAAAGGGGTAAGTCCAACAAGAAGATATAACCATAATAAATATTTATGCACCCAAATATATGAACCAAGTATTAACAGAATTAAAGGAGGAAATAAAATGCAATGTACTCATTTTAAGAGACATCAGCATACCACTCACTCCAAAGGACAGACCAACAAGACAGAAAATAAGTAAGGAGACAGAGGCACTGAGCAACACATTAGAACAGATGGACCTAACAGACTTCTACAGAACGCTCCACCCAAAAGCAGGAGGATACACATTCTTCTCAAGTGCACATGGAACATTTTCCAGAATAGATCACATAGTAGGCCACAAAAAGAGCCTCAGTAAATTCAGAAGGATTGAAATTGTACCAATTAGCTTCTCAGACCACAAATGTCTGAGAAATAAATAAATTGTGCAAAGAAAACAAAAGTAAAATAAAATTTTCCACAAACACATGGAGGTTTGACAACATGCTCCTAAATCATCAATGGATCAAAGACTACATAAAAAGAGATCAAGCAATATGTGGAGATGAGTGAAAACAGCAGCTCAACACTCCAACTTCTGTGGGACCCAGAGAGGGCAGTTCTAAGAGGAAAGTACATAGCAATACAGGCTTATCTCAAGAAAGAAGAACAATCCCAAATGAACAGTCTAAACTCAAAATTAATGAAACTAGAAAAAGAAGAACAAATGAGGCCAAAGTCAGTAGAAGGAGGGACATTGTTAAGATTAGAGAATAAATAAACAAAATTGAGAAGATAAAACAGTAGAAAGATTAATGAAACCAGGAGATGGTTCTTTGAGAAAATAAACAAAATAGATAAACCCTTAGCCAGACTTATCAAGAAATAGAGTGTACACAACAAATAGAATCAGAAATAGGAAAAGAAAAATCACTACGGACACCACAGAAATAATACAAAGAATTATTACAGAATACTATGAAAAATTATATGGTAACAAAATGGATAATCTAGGAGAAATGGAAAACTTTCTAGAAAAATACAACCTTCCAAGACTGACCCAGGAAGAAACAGAGAATCTGAACAGACCAATTAGCAGCAATGAAATTGAATTGGTAATCAAAAAACTATCTAAGAACAAAACCTCCAGACCAGATGGCTTCATCACTGAATTTTATCAAACATTTAGAGAAGACCTAATACCCACCCTCCTTAAAGTTTTCCAAAAAGTAGAAGAGGAGGGAAGACTTCCAAACTCATTCTGTGAAGCCAGCATCACTCTAATACCAAAACCGGACAAAGACACCGCACACACAAAGAAGGAAATTACAGACCAATATCCCTGATGAACATAGAAGCAAAAATACTCAACAAACTATCAACAAACCAAATTCAAAAATACATAAAAAAGATTATCCATCATGATCAAGTGGTATTTATTCCAGGGATGCAAGGATGGTACAATATTCAAAAATGCATCAACATCATACACCATATCAGCAAAAAAGAAAGACAAAAGTCACATGATCATCTCAATAGATGCTGAAAAGTCATTCAGCAAAATTCAACATCCATTCATGATAAAAACTCTCAACAAAATGCGTATAGAAGGCAAGTACCTCAACGTATTAAAGGCCAGATATGAAAAACCCACAGCCAACATCATACTTAACAGCGAGAAGCTGGAAGCTTTTCCTTTAAGATCGGGAACAAGACAAGGATGCCCACTCTCCCCACTTTTATTCAACATAGTACTGGAGGTCGTAGCCACAGCAAACAAACAACATAAATAAATAAAAGGTATCCAGATTGTCAAGCAAGAAGTTAAACTGTCTCTGTTTGCAGATGACATGATATTGTGCATAAAATACCCAAAAGAATCCATTCCCAAACTACTAGAACTAATAACTGAATTCAGCAAAGTTGCAGGATACAAATTAATACACAGAAATCTGTTGCATTCCTATATACTAACAATGAACTAGCAGAAAGAGAAATCAGGAAAACAATTCCATTCACAATTGCATCAAAAAGAATAAAATACCTAGGAATAAACCTAACCAAGGGGGTGAAAGACCTATACTATGAAAACTATAAGCCACTCATGAGAGAAATTAAAGAAGGCACCAAAAAATGGAAATACATCCTGTGCTCTTGGATAGGAAGAATTAATATTGTCAAAATGGGCATCCTGCCTAAAGCAATCTACAGATTCAGTGCAATTCCTATCAAAATACCAACAGCATTCTTCGATGAACTAGAGCAAATAGTTCTAAAATTCATGTGGAACCTTAAAAGACCCTGAACAGCCAAAGCAATCCTGAGAAGGAAGAATAAAGCTGGGGGATTATGCTCCCCAACTTCAAGCTTTACTACAAAGCCACAGTAATCAAGACAATTTGGTACTGGCACAAGAACAGACCCACAGACCAGTGGAACAGAATAAAGAGCTCAGATATAAACCTAAGCACACATAATCAATTAATATATGATAAAGGAGCCATGGATATACAATGGGGAAATGACAGCCTCTTCAACAACTGGTGTTGGCAAAACTGGACAGCTACATGTAAGAGAATGAAAGTGGATTATTATCTAACTCCATACACAAAAGTAAACTCGATATGGATCAAAGATCTGAATGTAAGTCATAAAACCATAAAATTCTTAGAAAAAACATAGGAGAACATCTTTGAAAATAAACATGAGCAACTTTTTCCTGAACATATCTCCTTGGGCAAGGGAAACAAAAGAAAAAATGAACAAATGGAACTACATCAAGTGAAAAAGCTTCTATAGAGCAAAGGACACCATCAGCAGAAAAAAGGCATCCTACAGTACGGGAGAACATATTTGTAAATGACATATCCAACAAGGGTTTAACATCCAAAACATATAAAGAACTCAGATACCTCAACACCCAAAAAGCAAATAACCCTATTAAAAAATGGGCAGAGGATCTGAACATACACTTCTCCAAAGAAGAAATTCAGATGGCCAACAGGCACATGGAAAGATGCTCCACAACACTAATCATCAGGGAAATGCAAATTGAAACCACAATGATATATCACCTCACATCAGTTAGGATGGCCAACATAGAAAAGACTAGAAACAACAAATGCTGGTGAGGACATGGAGAAAGGGGAACCCTCCTACACTGCTGGTGGGAATGTAAACTAGTTCAACCATTGTGGAAAGCAATATGGAGGTTCCTCAAAAAACTAAAAAAGAAATTCCATTTGACCCAGGGATTCTACTCCTAGGAATTTACCTGAGGAAAACCAGATACAAAAAGACACATGCACTCCTATGTTTATCACAGCACTATTTTACAATAGCTAAGATATGGAAGAAACCTAAGTGTCCATCAGTAGATGAATGGATAAGGAGGTGGTACATATACACAATGGAATATTATTTGGCCATAAGAAAACAAATCCTACCATTTGCAACAACATGGATAGAGCTAGAGGGTATTATGCTCAGTGAAGTAAGTCAGGGGGAGAAAGACAAGTACCAAATGATTTCACTCATTTGTGGAATATAACAACAAAGCAAAACTGAAGGAACAGAACAGCAGCAGACTCACAGACTCTATGAAGTGACTAGCGGTTACCGAAGGGAAAGATGGTGGGGAGGGATAGAGAAGAGGATTAAGGGGTACTATGATCAGCAAACATTATGTTGGGGGGCACAGGGAAGGCAGTATAGCACAGAGAAGACAAATAGTTACTCTATAGCATCTTAGCATGCTTATGGACAGTGACTGTAATGGGGTATGTTGGGGGGACTTGATAGTAACCACAATGTTGCTCATAGGAAACCTTATAAGATTGTATATCAATAACACCTTAATAAAAAAAATGGCTAGACTTCCCAAAGCAATCTACAGATTCAATGTAATCCCTATCAGAATACCACCAGTATTTTTCAATGAACTAGAGCAATACTAAAATTTGTAGGGAACCACAAAAAAACCCGAATAACTCAAGCCATCTTAAGTAAGAAGAACAAAGCTGGGGGTATCATGAGCCCTTATTTCAAACTATATTAAAAGCTACAGTAATTAAAATACTTTGACCAATGAAATGGAATGGAGAGCCCAGAAATAAACCCATGCCTATATGGTCAATTAATATATGACAAAGGAGGCAAAAATATGCCATGGGTCAAAACAGTCTCTTCAATAAATGGTACTGAGAAAACTGGACAGCAATGTGCAAAACAATGAAACTGGATCACTGTCTTATACCATACACAAAAATAAATTCAAAATGGATTAAAGACCTGAAACTATAAAACTCCTAGAAGAAAACATAGGCAGTAAGCTCTTGAACATCAGCATTAGTAATTTTCTTCTGGGTATGTCTTTCTAGCCAAGGGAAACAAAACCAAAAATAAACAAGTGAGACTACATGAAACTAAAAAGCTTCTATACACCAAAGGAAACCACCGAAAAACAAAAAAGCAACTTATTGTATAGGAGAATGCATTTGCAAATGATATATCTGATAAAGGGTTCATATCCAAACTACATAAGGAACTCATACAACTCAACACCAAAAACAGAACAAAACAAAACAAAACAACAACAAAACCAACAAAAAAGTCCCCCCCCAAAATCTGATTAAAAACTGGGCAGTGGACCTGGGACCTGAATAGACATTATTACAAAGAAGACATAGAGATGGCCAACAGACACATGAAAAGATGCTAACATCACTAAATCATCAGGGAACTACAAATCAAAGTTATAATGAGGTATCACTTCACACCAGTCAGAATGGCTAATAACGTGACAAGGTAGGAAAGAGCAAAGTATTGGTGAGGATGTGCAATAAAGTGAATCCTCATACACTGCTGGTGGGATTTCAAATTGGTGCAGTCACCATGGGGAACAGTATGGAGGTTTCTCAAAAAAACCAGAAATAGAAATATCATATGACTCAGCAATTTCACTTCTTGGAATTTACCTAAAGAAAATAATCACTAATGTGAAAAGACATATGCACTCCTATGTTTATCACAGCATTATTTATAAGATCCTGTATACGGAAACAATCTAAATGTCTATCAATAGATGAATGGATTAGAAAAGATGTGGCACATATGTGCAATGGAATATTACTCAGCTTAAAGAATGAAATCTTGCCATTTGCAACAAAATGGGTGGACACAGACTGTCTTGTGCTAATGAAATAAGTCAAAGAAATATGAATACCTTAATTTCACTTACATGTGGAATCTTAAAAACAAAACAAGCAAATAAAACTGAAACAGACTAATAAACAGAAGAACAGACTGTGGTTACCATAGCAGAGGGGTTGGAGGGATGGGTGAAGTAAGTGAAGGGAAAAAAAATTATTGAGAAAGTTGGTTTCTTGATCAGGGTGGTGGTTACAAGAATGTATAGACATGTCAAAATTCATCAAGCTGTACACTAAGGTTTGTTCATTTTATTGCATGTACCTTAATTTAAAAATATTTTTTTAAATTCTAGGAGTAAAAAATTAACAGCTCTACGTTACAGATTAGGAAACAGGCTCAAGAGAGGTTTTTGTACCTGCTTGAGGTTTCACCATGGACGAGAAGGGAGTCAAGCAGTGTGGGACCACACTGCCTCCTGCCTCCACTCAGCCAAGCGACATTATCAAGGCAACCACACTCTCTTCTGAGGCCTATGGCTGATGTGAATTTGTGTAAACATGGAAGAGGCTTTTTCTCTGCCTTGCCTCCTGGGGGCGTGGAGCCTTAACCTTGATCTCATGCAGCACTATTTGCCAGGCAGTCCTGCCAACCTGGCAGTAGAGAGGCAAACACTGCCTTTGGAAATAAAGGAAAGCTAAGTGACCTCATTTAAAAGTAACATCTGTAACAATAAACAGGCTACAGTGAGACTATTAAAAGGGGATCCAATGAGAACAAGAATGTTTAAAAATAAATCAGAATTCATACAGTGCATGATGCATTTAATCTCACCACAGAAGATCATTCTGATGCCTTACAATCATTCCAGCATTAGAGCATAAGTGTCAGACAAGGGTCCTCAAGACTTCCTGCTGAGAACTCCTCTGGCATCTGATTAAATTTCATCCACTATTTGGTACTAGCAGAAGATGATGGATATGAAGGTAATGAGGACCCCAGGGCCCAGAAGCAATCTATCATTGTGGTGTGTGCCCCTGGTAGGCCCCTCTCTGACCTAGATGTGGGATGAATGCAGGCAACCCAGAGGGGGCTCCCCCGACTCCTATGAGTCAGTTAGGTGTTCTGGCCACTGGTAACTTGGACTGGGGTCTTGCACACTCACTCTTTCCTCAGAAATGTTGGATGCCATCCAGAAGAACTGGGCAGATATCCAGCCCGTTGGCCCATGATGCACAGTGTTAGGCTTAAAGCTATCCACGAGCAGGGCCTATATCTGTCTTAACTGCTGAGCACACCTACCTCAGACAGATACATGTGAATGTGCCATAAATGGTTTGTTCCTCACCAAAACTTATTCCCAAGGTGGAAGTTATTCCACCCTCTGAAATCCTCAGCATTTTACCCCTTTCCACCTTCCAGTTAGAATTTTGCTGTTGGAGGTAACTTTTTGCTCCCCATCCCTAGATTCTGAGATCCTTGAGGGCGAGATCTACATCTGAGTCATCTCTGTACCCCCTGAGCAGAGACAGCCAGTTCTTTTCACATCAAGGCACACTTTGTTGAGAACGGCAGGGTTGGTATCTGTGGTATACAGGCTGGGAAAACCCACACAAGATGACTATTTCTCTACAGTTCTGGAGACTTTTGTTAAAATCTTACTTTTCTCCAATACCAAACCCAGTTAAAAATGAATATTGTGACTAAATCAAAATACAGCAATAATTCTAAATACATGTTAAAATGATGAACACTCCCTTCTCCCAACACCACTGCCAATATGACCAGTACAGAAACAGGTACATGAGAAGATAAGAAGCCTGCTCTTCTGATGATTTCATGGAACTATATATGCCAAAATGTACCAGTTGTACATGGTAAACACGTGAAGTTTATCCGACATCAACTATACTCAATAAAGGTCATTGATAAAATAGTTGAAAATTTATTGAGCACTATATAATCCAGTTTTATATATAGTGTGCCGCTTTTCATAATTACTCTGAATTTGTTATTATACCCATTTTGCAGATGCACAACTAACTTGCTTAAATCTACAAGGGCAAAGTTATTATTTGATCTAGGTGTGTCTGTCTCCAGGGCCCTTGCTCTTTCCAGAACACTACAGCATTTCTACTTGTCAATAAATACTTGCTGAATGAATTAGCAACTAAAAGATAAAAAGCACACTGCATATTTCTTGAGAGGCAGAATAAATACATAAGCATGTCGGTGTTAATCAAAATAATTGGTTGAATTAGTTTGTAAATATACAATGTAAATAAATACAACTAAGGAAACTTACTTGACAAAAAGGAATGATTTCATAATTGACATAAGAATTAAGGCTAAAGAGAACATTTAATCTGGTGAGATAAAAACAAACTGCCAAAGTGCTAAAACAGGCACGTGCCAACGGGTAGTCCAATGTTATGGAGTTCACCACTGACCCCATAGGCTGGCTACCTGGAATACAGCACAGACAAGCTACAGCTTAGAAGGCAGACTATAATTACAGCACTCACGACTCTGAGTGACATCAAACAGTAAATAGCATATTTTAGATAATAGGAGTTTTTGATTGTGAAACCACATTGCTGACAGATCTTTTGTAGGTGTTCACCAGGTTAGAGATAATGAGCCCTTGGTGTCTTTTTCTTTCCTGCCACTTTGAACAAGCATAAGAAAGCCATCTGGACACAGGTCCAATGCTGCTTTGCACTTTCTATTTAATTTGGGTTGGCCCTTAGGAACTAGAAGGAAAACCCTGACAAATGATAATGGACTGGACATAGAAGCTGCAGGTGTAAGTCCCATCTGTAAGACTGGTAAGCTCTTTGCCCTTCTTCTATGCAACATCCAAAGGCATCTTTTGAAAATGGAAATCAAATCCCACCATGGCTTTGCTTAAAACTCATTAAAGGCTTCTCACTGTAGTACACCTAGCATTAAATCCAAACTCCGTAAGGCCCTCTACCACCTGGTCCCTTTCTGCTCTCATCTCTTCCCTCTGCAGCTCATTACTGGGCCTGTCAAGAGCTGCTGCTTGAAGTTTTGCAGATGTGCCAACCTCTTTGTACAAGGTGAGGTTTAGGCCCAGCGTAACACTTTGCCTTCTCAGGCAGACCTTCCTTGACCACCCTCAATCATTACCCTCCCTCATAGAATTTGGTATTTTCCTTCATAGCAAATATTGGTAATGTTCAGTGTATTTATTTCTGTGATTATTTGTTTTGTGTCTCTCATGTAAGCTCCACAAGCAGGAACCAAACCACTTTTATTCATCACTGTTCCAGAGCTTGGCACACACCTGGATTTTAGGAGGCTCTCAATTAGTATTTGCTGAATGAACCAATGAATGACGGCTTTGGCCAAGGCTCTGCATCTCTGTCCCAGTGAGATCTTATGATTTCCTTGTCTATAAAGTGATGAATTTGGACAAGGTATCCCAAAGATCTTTTAGAAACAAAAGAGAAAAGTTGGAAGAGGGTAAAGGATGAAGGCCAATGGGAAAGAGGTACATGGATTCATAACTAGAGAGAAAGAGCAAACTTCTAACTGGTCTTTATCGAGTTTAGTAGAAGAGAGAGAAACAAACGTCACACCTTCCTATTGACTTAGACAGTGTAGGTCAGCACTATCAGACTGTTAACAGTGACCCAAGACCAAATGAAATGTCCATAGTACCAAGAAATGTTTAGATAGGAATGATGGAGAAAACTTCATATTGGTTTTGAAAGAATGAGGAGCACCCGTGATGGCTCGTGCTCTTTAAAGGCAAGCTCGGTCCCCCTCTGTGGAGGCCTTCAGCAAGCTGACTCTTTGTCAGAGTTCCTATGCTAATTCTAAGCAAAGTAAACAATTTTTCAACACCCATTGGCTTATTTTTCTTCAACCATAACACACAAACTGTTGTCAGAAAAGCAGCTAAAAACTGTGCCTTTTGCCTTTTCAGGCCTTCTTTACTTCCCATTTCTTCAGTTTTAAGATTTGCCTGCACACAGTTTACTAAACACGCATAATTCTAACATATGGGCCGCATATCCCGTGGCCCCCAAATATTTTCCTTCCACTTTTACCATCTATATCTGACTGGTTCTTGTATCACTGGCCTCGCCAGTCAAAATAAAACCAACTATGTGCCCAAACTCTTTGCCTACTTAATGCTTAAGCCACCAAAACCACTTGTAGTTGGCCTATGACTTCTTTTTCTTAACAATATTATCTACCAGATGTAGTGACACAAAGAAATTCCTCTGTAATAGAAAGCTTGTTGCCTCCCACCCCAAGGAATGATGGCCTTTCTGATGGCCAGCCCAACACCACTCAGCAAAACACGCAAGCTGTTTGCTCACACAGCTTGCCAAATGTAAAATAATAAGAGCTGTCCTACATACACAGAGTTGGCAGACACACAAACACACATGTACTTCCCCAACAGACCAGAAATTACACAGCACTTTTCAGTAATATTCTGTGCAACAGCAATCATTTCAGAAGGGAATAAAATAAATTAACATTCTGAGGACTCCACACAAAATTTCTGGCATCATACTTCATCACACCTTTCCAATTCCTACTCCTTGCTCACACCCTGAGTATTGTTTTACCATGTATTCTTGAGGGGCCATATTTCACAGGCCCCCACAGTGGTAAGCTTATTGAGTGTCAGACCGTGTAGCAGGCCCTTTTCTAAATCTTTTATACATATTATCACAGTTAACTTTTACAGCCACACTATGAGATAAGTTTTTATTATTCAGGAAACCAAGGCATATAGAGGTTAATTTTTCAAAGCATATAATATAGTTAGCAAGAGCCAGAATGCAAAGTTTACTGAAGACATACTGTTATTCCCATTCTATAGCTAAGGATGTTCTGGTGGAGGAAGGGAAGAGTGACTGAAGCCCTGAGTGGGATCCAGGCATGTAGCCCAGTGATTCTCCCAGCATACTGATCGTGCTGAAGCCCAAGGCCAAAGTCAGATTAACAGCAGTTGACCCAGCTATCTCAATGTATTTACTTTAGTCTAATACTAAGGAGAAGATACCCTTGAATCTCTGATTCTGCTCCAAGTTCACAGCTCTTCATGTCCATTCTAGGCTATTTATATAATGCAAAAATAACCAGTCCATTCTGTCATTGATGCAGTTGAGACAGCCTGGTTATGGGCTCACAGAATCCAGAATAAACTTCTGAGGCAATCCAAAATCAGTGTAGCATCTACCGCTCTACCCTTTTCCTTACTAGGCAACTACCAGAGGACCCAAATGTCCAGGTGATTTCCAAACACTCATGAAAGGAGTAAGAGAAAATTAACATAAGAGAGAGAGAGTTCTCACACCTGGCTGATCATCACAATCAGCTTTCGAGACCTATAGATAGATTCCCAAGCTTTACCAAACCAACTTTCTGATTCATTAGGTCTGGGCTGGGGGGCCAAAAAATAGGTTTTTTGTTTTTTTTTTGACAGCATTCCAGGTGACTGGGATGATCATCCAGGCTTGGGACATCTGGACCAACATATTTAACTCCATTGTCCTGTTTGTTTCCTTAGCTTCACTTTCTTCCTATACTCTCTGCCTTCATGATACACACATTTTCAAGTTTCCTTAACTTAAAATAACTATTAGCAGCAGCAATAACAAGGAAACCCTTTCCATAGCCTACCTCTCCCTAGGTTAGTGGTGGCCTTTCTCCTTTGCTCAGTCAAGGATCCCTACTTCTCGCCATCCCATGCATCCCTCATCCAGCTGTTTCTCTTAGCCACCACCCCCTCCCACTTTGGGATGACCTGAAATAGTTGACCCCTGTTTTCTCCTTCTTCCAGGCTAACTGCACTCCCATCATGTTCCACAAAGCTCTCTTGCCTGCCCTGCTTAAAGTCTGTCAGTTGGCTGACCTCAAGCTAAAAAACGAATCGGAACAAAACCCAAACCCAAACCAAACCCAGACTCCTCAGACTGATGACATACAAGGCCCATTAAAATCTGGCTGAGCACAAGCTTCATTTTCTGTTACTCCCTCTTACATGGGGATCCTGATTGTGTTGGCTGCACTTTTTAGATTCTAAAATAGCAAACCTGCTTGCCACAAGCACACCACCTGGAAAATTCCTATTGTCTTTTAAGACTGAGTTTAACCTCACAATCTGAGTCAAGTGCCCCAGGTCTACCTTTATCTTTAGAGCCCTCAGCACTGTACTGTAACTGCATTCGTCTGCTGACTTGTCTCCTCTTCCCCACTCCCTGCAACACAGACATGTAAACAGCTGGGTTGTGAGCTCTCTGAGAGTAGGAACTCTGTCTCAGTTATCTTGGTATCTATCATAATAACTACCACTCAGATATCACCCAACAGAAGCTCTTTATGAGTGAGTGAGTGTGAAGGAGTCAGGGTTGATTCAGGGTCTCAAGCTTCAGTAAGGAGGAAAAGGAAGCTGCTGTTAGTAGACGCATGGAACATGGGGAGAGGTGGACATGTGGGTGGGAAGAGAAAAGATCATAGGTTTGGTTGTAGACAAAGAATCTGCCGTGTCAGTAGGCAGAATGACGGGACGCAGACTCTGTCTTCAGCAGTCTGTTGTACAGAACCCACTGGACTAGGAGTCACGACACATAATGCTTAGTCATCTCAATACCAACATTTTGTAGTTTGCCTTTAGGTGGATCAGTTAACATTTCTGGGCCTGCTTCTCATCTATAAAATGGAGTGGCCACTTGTCCTGGGTATCCATGGTAAGAATAAGATAAAAATATAAAATGGTTTATGAGGCACCAAGAAATAATGGATTGATTTTCTTATGTACACTGTTTTGACTCACTAAAGTTAGTTTCATGCCAATGCAGAATGATACCATTCATCTGCAGAGTCTGTGTCACTCTATATACCTGGGATATTTATATATGCTGATTAGCCACCCAGTTAAGGAAAGCAGTGTTCCCTTACAGCAAATCACAAGTACATTCTTTTCTTCACTAAGGTCCTTCAAAGGCCTTGGTTACTCTATTATAAAAATGAGGAAACAAAAGCACAAAGACCATCCCAGTTCCATTCATTCATTCAATGAATATTTACTGTGTATCTGTTACAGGCAAGATACTCGATTGGGCACTTGACATATGAAAATAAATTAAAAGGAGCAAAAGGTCAAATAGCTGTCTAACATAAAAAACTGAAATTCAGTATGAAGAATGTATCACAGAGTAAAATAATAAAGAGTTATAGCTGGGCCAAGACAACTGGAAGGGCCACCTTTTCTCAGCTCCCCTGGGGCTGGCAGGGGACCCACTGAGACTATCTCAGCCCGTCTTCTCCCACTGCTCAATCCTGCTTCCTTCTCTTTCCCCACAAGCTGCCAATCTTCATCTCAGAGTCTGCCCCCTGGTAAACCCAACTGCTACAACAGACAAGGAATTCATATCCTGAAGTGTCAGGGAAGGTGACAGAGAAGTTGGGCCCTGAGGAATGAGCAATATATTACAAGCCAGAGAGGGCAGCATTGTACTGCAGGATGAAACAGTAACGTAGCAGAAGTATGGAGGAGTGGTGGGACTGGTGATATGAAGAAATGAAAGTGACTCCCTGAGGATGGAGCGGCAGAGGGCTCATGGAACAGGAGGAGCAGGCATGAAGGTGAAAGGCCTCCATCTTTACCTTAGAGGTAAAGGGGAGCTCGCAGAGCTTTTGAGCAATGGAGTTCCACAGCAGGTGTTTTCACAGTAACAGTGTGTAAGATATATTGAGAAAGAGACCAAAAGCAGGAAAGCCTTCTGGGAGGTTTTGACATTAATTAGTCTTCTAGAAAGACCATGAAGATTTAAGTGTATGGCAAAGGATACTTCAGTGGAGCAGATAATGGATGTTTAAGACCCATCTCTGAACTGCAGAATCTGAGTCAAGTTCCTCTTCCATGAAAAGAGGATAATGAGACCAATGTCATAAGTTGGTCTGACAAGCAGAAGAGGAGCACATGGGTGAATGCTAGGTGAAGTGTCTTGTATTTAGTAAATACTTGAAAAACATTCATTAACTCACCTTCTCTTTTGGTTACTGACTCGAGTGAAGTAAAAACTAAAACCTGGAGAAGTACTGGGTGGAAAGCAGTGAACCCAGACTGGGGAGCAAGTTTAGAGGAAAGTTTGTTTTGTTTGTTTGCCTGTATAATTTTTTTTATTAAGGTATCATTGATATACACTCTTATGAAGGTTTCACATGAAAAACAATGTGGTTACTACATTCATCCATATTATCAAGTCCCCACTGCAGTCACTGTCCATCAGTGTAGTAAGATGCCACAGAGTCACTACTTGTCTTCTCTGTTCTGCCTGTATAATTTTTGAGGTAGTTACAGAATAATCATAGAGAAATGTGTGTCCTGAAGTTGATTGCTCAATAAACTAAAAAATAGGCCAGGTTGAAGACAGAGAGGTTTGGAATTCCACAGTCTCTGGTAAGAGATGAAGCCATTGGCTAACCTGAGGACATGCAGAGAGATACCATTCAGTGAGGTGAGGAAAGTGGTAGTGAGAGGACATGTCACACCTTTAAGAAAAAGGAGCTCAAGAAGACAAAGGAGAAGGACTGAGCAAAGAAGTGGTAGGACAAACGACACAGGATAATTTTATAAAACCAAAGGGTAACCCAAGAATGGACTAACAGTTACCAAAGGGAAAGGGACTGGGGAGGATGGGTGGGAAGGGAGGGATAAGAGGGAAAATGGGGCATTACGATTAGCACACATAATGTAGGGGGGTGCACAGGGAAGGCAGTATAGCACAGAGAAGATAAGTAGTGACTCTATAGCATCTTACTATGCTGATGGACAGTGACTGTAAGGGGTATGTGGTGGGGACTTGATAATAGGAGGGATCTAGTAACCACAATGTTGCTCATGTAATTGTATATTAATGATACCAAAATAAAAACAAAGTAAAAAACAAAAAACCCAAATGAATGTAAGAGTAGAATAATAAAAAAACACAAAACACAAAAAACAAAGGGTGACAGGGTTTAAAAAAAAAAAAAGTTTACATGTCAACTGCTAATATAGAAGGGTCACTTGATACCCTTGTCCAAGGGAGCAAGGCTGTAGGGAAAAACAGACAAGAATAGACTGGTTAATTCAACAATGTTATAGAATCACTACTGCAATGACTTAGAAGTGTTATCTACATATACATGAAAGAATATTCAGGATACATCCACTAAGAAAAAAAACAAAGTAGGCTGTATACATAATGATCATATGTATCAGAGAGTATATTTATATGAGAATATACATGGCTAATAAAATCTTCTGAAAATGGTGTAACAGGGTTATTGTGAAAAAATGTAAGAGTAGAGTTTGAAGGAGCTCACAGTATAGGAATAGAGCTTGAAGAGGAATCCAGGTAAAGAAAAGGGCCCTCTGTTTATATAATCTTGTGTATTTGTATATTCACACAAATATATAAATGTAAACTGAATGACATAAACTCAAGAGTCTAGATTTCTAAGAGACTGAACAGTCTTTAGAGGATATATCTATATAAAGAACTACCACATCTTTTATGACACTAATGCAATCATGAAGTTGGGGTAATTAGGCATAAAAACAAACTAGAAATTCTTAGTTTCGTTGATTTTTATTATTTTAGTTTAGGTTTTTAGGTAAAATGTAGCTTTTCACTGCATTGGTGTTAGCACATTTAAGAGGTAATTTAAAAATATTTATATTATAAAATAAATATAATATTTAAGATATGGTATTTTAAAGAAAACAGAAAAACCTACAGGACATAGCCAGTCTTTAGCATTCACAGAAGCAGCGATGAAGTTACTGAAGTTAGCAGCAGTCTACAGCGTCCAATGCCCACTCGCTGTACCTCCTGCAGCATTTACTGCTGAAACGTGACATAAACACCCTTTACACCCCCTATGAATCCCATTTCTCAGTGAAGACTGCAACGCTACCCAGATCGAAGTTTGTAACTTCTAATGCTCTTTAAATCAAACACAATAAAGTCCAGATATTTTTATTTTTGGCAAGAAAGACTCCCTCCCACTCTACTCTCACCTCAATTGCATAACTCAAGACAGCAAGAGGCAACTTTCCTTGGACTCTTCAAATAAACTCTCTTGAGGGATCAGGCTATGGACAAGAAAATAGCTCAGCAGGAGTTTGGGGGGGAAAAAAAAGAGAGAGAGGAGAGATAATGAGAAACTAGGGATAAAAGCAGGCAAGAACTTGAGCAAAGCATTACCAGCACCATAATATAACCCATGCACTGTCAAACATAAGTTATTTGAATGGAATCAGGGACAAGGAGTCAATTTAGAAAGTAGAGATCTGGCAGGGGTAGTTTTACGAAAAAGAATACACATGTGTGTTGCATGGAAGAACATATGACCTAGTTTTGGATAGATGAAGCTAAGAATAGTTTACAATTTATGTGAGTCTGTTTCCAGCTAGTCTGAAAGGCAATCTGAAACTGTGTTATCAATTAGGGACCCATTGATGGATTATATACAGTCTGAAAGAGCCTACAGCTGGACATCTTACAGATGTAAATATCAGACATGCGATAGCTTACCAAGTACATTAATTCTGCTCTGAAAAGGGGCATGAGCTGGAGAGGAGGTAAAGGAGCTCTGAGGTTGCCCTTCACCATCCACCATTCCTCTCATATTACAAATGACTGCTCAGGAATGTGGACTTTGGGATACAGCCACTGCCCGGTGGAATGTCACAAAACTTCAAGTACAGCAAGTCAGTTCTCACATACCTGAACACTGCCAAAAACTGCTTGTAAATCTATTTACATCAACTGTGCTGAGAACAACTCCTGTTAGGTAGTCCCTTATATTTGAGACGTGCTCTAAGTAACAGCAAAATTCAAAAAATCTTGATATACCTCTGCCCTCACCACCTTCTTCCTCCCTGCCTCCTGATTTTTCATTCTCTTCTCCCTTCACAAAGAAATACTGTACTATAACAGATTTTGTCAGGAACCCTGATTATTTGTGTAGCTGAGTTCTACTGGGAAACCTCAGTCATATAAGATAACTTCAGTATAACTAATGAGTCTTCAATGCCTCTTTTCCCAAGCCTCACCCTCAGCTGATAATCTTGCTTCCTATTTCTCAGAGAAAAAATAATTAAGCAGGGAATGTTCCTATGTTCCTGACACCTCATGGATCATTATGGGCATCTTTACACTTACTCTTCATTCCTTCCTATGGAATGAATGCTCTATGGCCAACAGGCATGTGAAAAGATGCTCCACATCACCAGTCATCAGAGAAATGCAAATTAAAACCACAATGAAATATCACCTTGCACCAGTTAGGATGGCCACCATCCAAAAGACAAACAACAACAGATGTTGGCGAGGATGTGGAGAAAGGGGAACCCTCCTACACTGCTGGTGGGAATGTAAATTAGTTCAACCTTTGTGGAAAGCAGTATGGAGGTTCCTCAAAAAACTAAAAATAGAAATACCATTTGACCCAGGAATTCCACTCCTAGGAATTTACCCGAAGAGTGCAGCAGCCCAGTTTGAAAAAGACAGATGCACCCCTATGTTTATCGCAGCACTATTTACAATAGACAAGAAATGGAAGCAACCTAAGTGCCCATCAGTAGATGAATGGATAAAGAAGATGTGGTACATATACACAGTGGAATATTATTCAGCCATAAGAAGAAAACAAATCCTACCATTTGCAACAGCATGGATAGAACTAGAGGGTATTATGCTCAGTGAAATAAGCCAGGTGGAGAAAGACAAGTACCAAATGATTTCACTCATCTGTGGAGTGTAAGAACAAAGAAAAAACTGAAGGAACAAAACAGCAGCAGACTCACAGAACCCAAGAATAGACTAACAGTTACCAAAGGGAAAGGGACTGGGGAGGATGGATGGGAAGGGAAGGATAAGGGGAAAAAGGGGCTTTATGATTAGCACACATAATGTAGGGGGTGTGGCACGGGGAAGGCAGTATAGCATAGAAAAGACAAGTAGTTATTCTATAGCATCTTACTATGCTGATGGACAGTGACTGTAATGGGGTGTGTGGTGGGGACTTGATAATGGGGGGAATCTAGTAACCACAATGTTGTTCATGTAACTGTATATTAATAATACCAAAAAAAAAAAAAGAATGAATGCTCTGTGCTTCTAGATCCTCTACTTCAAACACCACCATCTTTTGCCTAATCAAGGAAAAGGCGCTAGCAATCATCTCTCTCTCCTATGTAATTAGCTTTCCTCGGCCAGATCGTTTCCTTGGGCACATAACTCCACGTCAACTTCCAGCAAACCTCAGGAGTTTATGTACTTATTTGCACCAATTCTTCTCCATTCTTAAGAGCTCAGACAGACTAGAACAGACTCTCTCTTCTTTTACTCTTGCACCAAACAACCCTTGTCAAGTTCATCCATGACCTCTATTTTGCTAAATCTAATGGTCCATTTTCTTAGCCATCATTTTACTGGGCTTATTACCTAACAGCTGATGTCTCCTTCCCTCTTGAAACATTTTCTTTACTTGGCTTCAGGGAGACCGATGGCTCTCTTGGTTCTCCTAGGTTAACTTCCTTCTCAGATTCCCGTCCTCTTTCCTCTTCCTTTTCATTTCAGCGACCTCCAAGAGGTAAAGTGTCCCCAAGACTCAGTCCCTGGACTTCTTCTCTTTTTCACCTTCAGCCACTTGCTATGTGATCTTATTGAGTCTCATGTAAGCATTACTTGTACTTGAGGAATTTCAGATTTATATTTCCAGTTGGGCCCATTTCCCAGACTTTGTATATCCAACTGCCTATGAGACATTTCTCAAACTTAACTTTTCTAAAACCAAAATGATGATCCCCTGCTCATCCTCCAGTGTTCCCCATCACAGTAAATGACAATGCCGTCCTCATTGATAGGGCTAAATATCTTGTGCGTCCTTCCTGACATGCCTCTCGCTCTCACACCCATCCCCCAACCCCACCCAGTTAGCCAGTGAATCCTATTGCTTCTACCTTCAAACTTGCACCTCCACCGTACTGCGCTATCAAAGCCGTCAGCATCATCTGCTCCTCGATTTTGGAATAACCTTGCTTCCGTCTTTGCCTTGCTATAGTCTATTCTTGCCACAGCAGCTGGTAAACCTTCTAACATCAGTCAAATCATGTCTGCTCTGTGTAAACCCTTCCCTCCTCCCACCGCCATGGCCTTCTGTCTCAGTTCGAGCAAAAGCTAAAGTCCTTATAGCAACTGGCAGAGTGGGGCCTGTGGCGATCTGGCCCCCAGTCACCTCTCTAGCCTAATCATCTTCTACTCTCCATCCTGTTCACTGACCCACAGTGACAGGTGCTCCTTGCTCTTCCTGAGCACCCCATTTTCCCAACTCAAAGCTTTTGCCTGGGGCACACTTCCTCCAGCTATCTTTATGGTTTATAACCCTACTTACAGAGATCTCACGGGTAGGCCCTTTAATAAAATAATATGACTCCTCCCTCCCACCCCATGCCACTCCCAGCCAAAAGTTCCCTAGGTCTCATCCCCATGTTACTTTTCCTCCATAACATTCATCAACTGACACGTCTATTTACATATCCATTTGCTTAGGATCTATGACCCCAGTTCCCAGAATATAAGTCTTTTGTTTACAGCTGACCTAGTCTAAAGGAGGGTGTTTACCACATAGAAGGTGCTTAATAGATATTTGTTGGGTGAATTCTTATTGTACTTATTCATCCCAGTTAGGAGGTAGGAGGCCATTGCCTGGCAGAATGGCTTCTGTATTCACAAAGAGAAAAAGACACAATCATAAAAACTCTTAATGATGCAGAGAGATCTCAACAATACACTCACTGTTAGAAACAAGGAACAGGTGTACAACAAGGCAATGAAGGATATGCAGCCCTGGCTGCGGCAGTGGGAACTCGGGTCTTGCCCACTGCGAAGAGTGATCCTGGCAGCAGAGTACTGCTCTGGCTGCCAAGTGAGCACGCACCTCCTCAGCCTGCCCCAGCCTACACTTTCCATCGTCCCAGTCACACTGCCAGGACGGTAACAGAGCTTCACCTAGAAACTCAACACCAGACTGAGGACCCACTATCAGAGATGTGTGAAGAAATGTACTGTCTACTAGAAAGGAATGGAAAGACACTGGAAAGTACTCTATACTTCCTTCTTGTTTCAAGTTTCCCCTGATTATAAAAGCACTGTATACTTAGTTTAAAATTAAGAAAATTAGTAAGTAAAAATACCTCACTGTTGCATCATTACAAGATAACTATTAACATTTATGTGTGAGTCATTCTAGATCTAATATATACATTTGACCCTTGAACAAAGCAAGGGTCATGCAGCTGAAAATCCACATATAAATTTTGACTCACCTAAAACTTAACTACTAGTTGCCTACTGTTGACCACAAGACTTCCTGATACACAGACAGTTAATTAACACATTACTATGTACTGTGTTCTTACAATAAAGTAAACTAGAGAAAATAAATATTTTTCAAATTATTGCAAATCTTCAAAATTCTTATAATAGACTTGTTGAAAAAAAATCCACATATATGCAGATCAACACAGTTCAAACCTGTGTTGTTTAAGGGTCAACTGTATAAAGGAGTAATGCACTATTTTTATTTAATAGCCCACAAGTTAAGATGTATTATAAAAATTTTAACTACACAAAATATTGGATTACACTGTGTATTTCTGGGACACATTTAAACCTGATCCTATTCAAAGACTGTTCTTTCAACCTCAAACCTTCAGACCCAGCAATGTGTCTTATGTTATATTTGAGGGCAAGAGGGTAAGTACCAAATTTGGGAACCAGAAGACTTAAATTCCAGCTCTGTGAACTGTGTCAGCTATGGAATATTCCATAATTCATTTTCTCTGACCATTACATGCCTTCTCTACTCTCTCCAGTTTCTATGAAAAATACTTTTGTTGAGCTTCCTTTCTAGTGGTGAGCCCCACCTGCTCCAGAAGGCCTCCAGGTTCTCTGTCTAATAAAAAAAAAAAAGACTGAGTCCATTATATATTGATATAGACAGTATGTGCCTGCCAGATATAGGTTGGACCATTTAGCTAGCAGCTACAGTTTTACTAGCCTTCAGCAACATAAAGCTTACAGTTCTTTCCTTGTAGACTTAATAGATTACCTGGTTTGTGTATATAATTCCCAAAGACTACAATTCTTTCCCTGGACTGAAACTACATGGGGATCTAAAAGTAAATATTCTGGTCCTCTGGCTTCTCTCTTGGGTTTTATCTGTCTGCAAGGGATTTGGAATTCAGGTTTAAGGGTTAGATTCTTCATCTCTCCAGCAGCAAGGGAAATCCTAGGTCCCTTCTGAGCCTCAGGTTATTCCTTGGTAAAAATCTGAGTATTGAGGCTGGTAGGTGATTTCTAATGACACTTCCAGCTCTTAAAAGGGGAAGACTTTAGGTTCTGAGGCCCACCAATCAAAATGTACAGAACAAGACAAATAGGGTGAGAAATACAGACTGAAACTCCAGGGCCAGAAAGCAGAGACCCTATGTCACTTTAGAACTATATGTAACTATATATACAGGTACTCAGGTGGTTGTTATTACTGTATATGACTGAGTTCCAACAAGACCAGGAAGAAAGTGCAGCCTCAAAATGTAGCATCACGGCACTGTTGATTAGTAGAAGAGCTCTCTCATCATTCTTCCTAAAAACCCCCAATTAAAAACTATAAACACACAGACCTGATCATCTACCTTTGCCCTCTTATAGCACTAAATTTATGTTTTCTACCTTTATCTTGCATCTACCTACCACTTCAGCATTTTATTAAAAAAATAATAATAATAATAAGGGAGAAATGTGGGATTCACATATAAATCAAGTATAAAAATCAAACAAATAATCATATCTGACTTGATTGTTTATAGTTCATGATGCATGATCAAAACCGAAAGTTTCTGTGATATGACTGCCCTTGCACTGTTCACCATGTAAGAACTTATTCACTATGTAAGAACTTGTTCACCATGTAAGAACTTGTTCGTTATGCTTCAGAAGATTGGAGACTGTTGAGAATTAGGCTTGGGGTTGATTAATGATTGTGCATTGAGTCCCCTATACAGAATTTTATTGTTGTTAACAACCATTTGAGCAATAAATATGAGAGATGCCCTCTCAAAAAAAAAAAAAACTATAAACAGAGAATTAAAATGAAATACAGCACTTTCTAATGCAAAGGTAACTGGGTCTCAAATTCACCAATGTAAAACTCCTTACAAATGAGGAAACGGATTGAGGAGTCTAGCAATGAATGTGGCATGCACCATATATATAACTGTTTAGTAAATGCTCAGTACGTATCAGCTCAATTTTCTTCTTCCTTCACTCTTTTGAGTATCAACTCTCCAGAAAGAAATATTCAATTTTAAGTATGTGGTATTTTTACTTCAAAACTTACAGGAAAAAGCCTAAAGCAACACATTTATCCAACTTGGTGGAACATAGCTAATAACCTTTGTAAAACTAAGAGATTACCGACCTGAATTTAAGTCTCGTCCTGGATTGAAGGCTCGGCTATTAACTGTAGTAGAAAGTCGATCACAGCTAATTGTTCTAGATACATTGGTATTAAAGTTCCCATCAAATCTGAAACAAGAGAATTAGCAAAGTTTATTTGGTGGTTATTCAATCCAGAAAAACAAACAAAAATAAATACTTCATACTACATGTCATACAAATATGTCAATTCATAAACAGTGAAATTGTGAAGATTTTAAATATTTTAAAAAATCTCTTCGTAACAGTGGAGGAAAGAACAACATCTTCGTTTAGAAGGTTTTAGAAATCATATTCAATTCTAAGGAGACAAAAAAAAAAACATATGCTTTAAGCTGACTTTTCCCCCAATGAGTCTGAGTTGGGTACTATTGATAGAATCATACAAAAAAGCAACTTGACAAAATTCAGTTAAGTATTTAAAAATTCAGATTTGAGCTCTGAATTTTTAATTCAGATTCCAATTACAAAACAATTCTTTTAATTATCCTATCTGAAAACAAACAACCCAGAACAAAAATAGACAGAAAGGAGTAGGAAAGATCTGGATTTGAATCCCTACTCTGTGACTATTAAATGTGACTCTGAATACATTGTTAAATTTGCCTTAGCCTGTTTTCTTATCTGGAAAATAAAAAAGAGATGATAAAACTTATTTTTAAATTTTCCAAATCTGTCAAGATTATAAATACTGTACCCAAGTTCTTACCATAGTACATGACAGATAGCATGCACCTTTTAGATTGTAATATAAATAAGGCCAAGGTCATTTTTGATTTCCGGTGATAGTGCAATGCCAATAGTTTGGCTAGTAGCTCATCAATAACTTTTAGATAATCAATGACACATTTGCAAGAGCAAACAACACATAAGAAAATAACAGGAAAATGCATCAACTTGTTTATATATAGTCACTAAGGGTATTTTTAAGTGAACTCAACCCAGAAGTAACAAAAAGAAAAATCCTGAATTTCTAAATAACTTATTTACTTCATAACTTCACAGTATTATTTACTTAAATTTCAGATACTGAGAAGACTCATAAAGTTGCTAAGAATCTCCTCCAAATAAACTCAGTATGAAATAAGGCATTTTAAAAAACTGTGTTAACATGTGTACTTCAGATGATGAATGCCTTTAATAAAATTCCATTAACACAGTAGGGAAGCTCTATAACCAAGGAGAAACACTCTTAAAAATCAAGACCCACTTCATTATTCACATGAATTTTGATCATGTCTTCATCACATCTCATAATATATAATTATTACTCTATTGAACTGGGTGTATAAGAAAGGGGGTTAGGTTTTCACAGGGTATGTTCCAAAGCATAAGTCAAACAGTTTTGTTTTGATACGTATCATCACAAAGGAGGAGGTCACTAGATTTTAAGCAACCTTTATTCTAGCCTCTAACCCAGTAGAGAATTATACCAACATTGTCAACTGTGCCTCTTCAGACACAGTTGCTTCACCAACGTGGTTGCTTTCTTGGACTTGTTCCAGTTTGTCTAGACGAGAAGCTTGCTACCTCAACAGCCACAGATGGAGGGAAAAGAAGAGCTTCATGCATCAGCAGCTGCCTGTGTGCCTGCTGGCAAAGCAACATAATCCCACTGCCCCCTCTCGCTTTAGCATTTGAACATCTGTGAAGCAAGAGCAGCATTATACCAGTAACTCACCTGTTCTCCCTGCCCTAGCTAGCTACATTAAATCTATTCCCTCATATAACTTTTCAGTAAAAGACCAGATAATATTCAGGTTTTGTGGGCTATATGGTTTCTGCCACAACTACTCAACTTTGCCACTGTAGTGTAGAAGCAGCCAAAGAGAGCTCATGAAAGGATCAGTGTGGCCATGTTCCACTCACCGTTATTTTCAGAAACAGGTGGTATGCCAGACTCACTTCACCACCCCTGGCCTAGGTCAGAGCAGGCCAAGAGATTCCTCTGAGATGATAAAAATTAGGATTTTGCACTGCCCAATATGGTCACCACAGGTGGCTAGTGAGCAATGAAAATGTGCCTAATGTATCTGAGACACTCAACTTTCTAGTCTGTTTAACCTAAATGTAAATATTTGCTTTATAGTGGCTCCTATACTGGACAGTATAAGTCTAGACGATTCTCTTGATGATTTTCCTAGTCATCCTTCAGGTCTCTATTCACTCATCACTTCCTCAGAAAGTCCAATCCCAACTGAGGACAACATACCAGTCTAGGTCAGGTGGCCCCTTCGTCTCTCAAAGCATGTGCTGTAATTTATTTTTATAGCTCCATTTATGTGTTTTTTCTGCATGGATGGAGTTTTATGGCTACATGAATAGTCGAGATCCTCCTGAGAGCAGGTACCATGTCTTGCTGGTTTTGTTCACCACTGTGTTTATATATTGCTCAGCATTGTTCTTGTCAGAAGCAGGTGCTCATACTAACTGGCCTTCTATGAACTTCCATGGCGCCAGGGCCTTGCCCTGTCTGGGCTCCCTAGAAGACACCAGAAGTCCCAGCAAGTGAGGACCATGACTCAGATGAATGATTCCTAATTAGTGAAAGTCTGGCCATATCAGAATCTCCTGGGATGCATGTTGGAATGCAGATTCTTGGGATTCACTCAGAAAGAGTCTCATTTACTAAGTCTGGGATGAGGCGCAGGAATCTAACTTTGATAGGCTCTCCAGGGATAAGAGCTCTCCAATCCTGCCATGTAGATCCCTTTAGAGATAAAGTAGCAGAATGGCTTTCAGTGTAAACACAGGTACGTGCCAGCATGCCTCAAAGAGGCCAAGGAGAGAGTGGCTTCCAATTTGGATCAAAACAGCAGAATAATTCTTAGGTAAGCCTGTAACTCACATCTGGATTTTTCTATAGAAATTACAAACTCCTTTTAGACCAACCCATTTCACAGTTGAGAAAAGTGACACCAACAATCACACAGCAAGTCAGGGATCTAAGAGAGACCTGATCCTACTTCCAAGATCCCTATCCATGAATAAGCATACACACCACACTGCTAATGTAGGTGACATCAGAAGGAACTTGCTAAAAGAAACAACTCAAGAGAGCTCCTGACAACTTCTTCTGGGAGAAGTGTGAGCCTAGAGACAGCCCGTTCCCCTGGATGGGGCCTCCACAGCCAGGACCTGAGAGAAGGCTGAAGCCAGCGCTGAGCATACTGGTTTTCCCTGGGCCTTTGTGAAACGAAAGCTTTCTCCTGGGCACCAGGGGGCCGATTTTTATAGATTGTTTCCCCTTCTGTACTGAGAACATCACTTCTAACAGCATTAAAGGAAACATTTTTATAACAATAAAAATGGAAGTTACTCATTAACAAGAGTAGGTGCTCAGCAAACATTTGTGAGTCATAAAAAGGTTTCATAACATAGTACTTGTCCATCAATAATCTACCCAACCTTCTCTTCCCTCTATCTCCCAACCTATAGTTCAAACCATCCCTCAGTTGCTGGATCCCAACTGTGTGCTGTCCAGTGTCCATGGTACCCATTCTACAAAGCACAGCTTTTCTTACCTTCTTTCCTGAAATTTTCCTGTCAGTTCTAACCTGTGGTGAGCCCTTCCTCCTCCAGACTGACTAGTGCCATTCTTCATTTTAATTCTGTGCTTGAGTCTCTTTTCCTATTTTTTTATATTGTTTTGTAATTGGGCTTAACAAAGTATCATCATAGTTGACATCCATTAGGTATAGACCGACTGGTTTTAGATAGTTTATATCAACAAAATATTAATCAACAAAAACTTTACAACAGTATTTATTATAAATAATGAGCAAATGGTCTTACTAATCTTGCCCCCTATACCAAATACATTGAAGGATGAGATGCCAAGAGATTTTGTTATAGAAGCCTTATTGTCTAAACCCTACCATGCAGCACTTGAAGTCTCTCTAAAATCTTTCACTTATTTGAGAAATCTTATTCCCCTCATTTGGGTCTTTAAGTTACTTGAGGATTTATATTTCTCTCTCAGGTCTAGCACATTGCTATGAATGTATTACTTCATAAATTCTTATTGGTGATTAACTAATGATGAAGGGCAGAGAGCTACAACAGTGGAAAGCTCTGGCTATTTTACTCAATCACATTCATTAAACATCTGTTATGAACAAGGCATGGCCACGCTGGCACAGCATGGCTGACAGGGTCAGGAGCGTGGGCTTGAGAGACATGCAGACCTAGATTGGAGTTTGTGTTTAAACTGCTTATAGTTGTATAACTCTGGCACATAGCTTACATTTTCTAAGTGTCCTTTTTTCTCATGTAGGTTACATCAGAAGGAACTGAATGTCCTGGAAGTTACTATAGAGGAGGCGGTTGGTGGGGATGAGTAAAACAGGGGAAGGGGATAAAGAGGTACAAACTTCAAATTATAAATTAGTCACAAGGATGGAAGTACAGCATAGGGAATATAGTCAATAATACTATAATAGCTTTGTATGGTGACAGATGGTAACTACACTTATCCTGGGGAGCATTTAGTAATGTATATAATTGTCAAATCACTCTGCTGTACATCTGAAACCAATATAATGTTGTGTATCAACTATATATCAATTAAAAAAAACCAAAATGCCTGTTTCACAAGGTTGTGTTAAGAATTAGAAAATGGCTCTTAAGAGCCTGGTACACAGCAAGATTTAATAAATAATAATAACTAATATTGAAAGTATCTGTGATAATAATAACTAATAGCTACTAAGTGCTTATTTTATCTCAAATATATTCCAAGTGCTTTACATGGATTAACTCATCTGATCTTCACAAACCCAGAGGGAAATACTATTATTATCTCCATTTGGAGACCAGGAAACTGAGGCATAGAAATGTTAAATTAAGAAGCCCAAGGGTTCACAGCTGGGAAGCAGCAGAACCAGGATGTGGTGAGCATATATTTGAGCTCTCATTCATAATGGGTACATTACACTGTAGCTCAATAAATCAACAAATTAATCATCGTTAACATTGCCTAGAACAGCTGAATCAGAATTCATTTCTCTCAAAGGAAGGATTGCTTTGAAATACTGGAGGGCTTAGGGGAAGCCTTTGCTTTTTACTTAATGGAAAATGACAGCCGCTGAACATAAGGCTTCACAGTGGACAGCTACGCAGAAAGAACGCTATGGAAAAAGATGAGGACACAGAGGAAGAAGATAGTAAGACAGGTGTTTTCTATTAACTGTAGGAACTTAGATTTAAAAATGTTCACTACTGGCATTTTGGGGGTTACTTTTTATTATTTCATTCTAGAAAAGCCTCCAGCTCCCTTCTCATTCACCAATGAAATCAGAGAGGTTTCAGGGAACCAGGGGGCAGCCAGAAGCTCCAGATGGACTGAAGAGCAAACATGCACATTCTTTGCAAGGAAAAGAGATACAGCAGACTTCGTGTTGGCTCATACCAGCTTTCTCGTTTTTCTTCTACAACTTTCTCCTCAGGGAGAAAGATCCTGACATTCTGCTAATCTGAGGACCTTGGACAAATGGCTTATATACAACAAAGATAATAAAATAGAAATATAAAAAGACCAAGAAAGAGGAAATTGCATGAAATTCTGAAAAATTCTCACACGGGATAATGAATACAGGATGTTGAATAACTTAATGGACAATGGCCACTACTTAAATTCTATTGTAAATGTGGGCAAGGCAAAATACCAAAACCTCTCAGGGATGCTTCAGCTGGTGTGCAAATACACAGCCTTCCACAAGTCAAACTTGACCCCCAAATAAAATGTAAAATACCTGAAAACTTATTTTTCTGAAGGAATCCACAGAACAATCCTGATGTTTTAGAATTAAATGGCCACCTTGCAGGAGAACCTCAGCCATAGGGCAATTTGACCTATCACCACCTTGTTAGCTCAAGCACATCTGAGTCCTGAAAGTTTACTAGGAAGGGATAAAACATCATTAGCTCATTTAAGAATTTGATTTAAGTCTTGCTCCCTGGGTAATCAGCAAGTAGTGAATGCTGGTGGTTTTAAGTTAATTTACTCCTATCAAGCCCCCACATTCCAATATTTAAAGAATTCAGAGATACGACGACCACTCCCCTTCTTCCTGCTTCTTGTTTGCTAGCTGTTTTTCTTTAAGTGGTGATGGTCTCACAAGAGAACTCAACTGTCTTGAGTTCTCTCACATATGCTGAACCTCAGCCATGGAGTGAACATGAAATGCCTAGAAATAAACCTCACTCTGCTTTTATCATTGCCTACGCCACTGACATGCCAGTCAGGTGAGCAAGCAGGTGTCAACAGAGCTGAAGAGACACAGGAGAACAATGTGTCCCGAGCTAGTGAGCCCACTAGGAGAAGTAATTACAAGAGCAAAACCCCTCTGATTACCTCTCTACCCTCCACTCGCCCACACTAACACCTGCTTCTCTTCCAGACTCCAAACACAGAAGCAAAATTTGCTGAGCCATCCTTGTCACATAAGGTACCTCCTGGCCCCAGAAGCATGGTTGTCTTGCCTAAGATAGGAACACATTTTATGCACATGTGCCTTTTAGAAAAATCATTTATAAAAAGAAATGTGCTATTCACCCTGATTTGAAGACTGTGAGAAATGTAAAGTTCATGCTTCTGATATTTTATAAAAACATGTCAGTTACTCGTAGAGGTTACTTAAAAGATTTTTCATTGAGAAGTATATTAGCTGCCAGTCACATTTATATAATTCCAGGTTTATAGAAAGGTCAAGATCTGATGCAATATTAGATTTTCCTATAAAATGAACAGGCAATTCAATTTACTTTTTAAAAGCACAGATATAAAGATAATAACAGTAAGAAAACAATCCTACCTAAATCTCCAACAGACTGTCACTCTAAAAAAAAGGAGATATTGGATTATGACGGCTTTCTATACTTATCTTCAGAAGATAAAACCAGTGCCTGAAATTCAGTTTCAAGGGAAATAACTCCATCTTTCCTACCCCCTTAAGTTAAAAAAAAAAAACTTCCTTCTGGATTTACTTTCATGAACAACTGATCGAAACTGCATCCCGAGGGAGAAAACAGAACTGTGACTCCCACTTTGATCTCTTCCCCATGGAGAAATTCACTCCCTGCCTGGCTTGCAAGATGTTCACTTGATTGACGTTTGCTCTGATGTGCAAACTGCTTTGAACTTCAGACATTTAATTCCCATCAGGCTGCAGTCATTTTTATTCTCCTTCAACAGGATTTACAAGCAGGAGATCAGCAAATGTAGAAGATAAAATAAATTTGCAGAAGCTTTGAATCTTACATCAAAACAGCATTCAAGTGAGTTCCAATTGGATTTCATTCAGTCTCGATTCACAGTGTAAATCAACTTTTTAGTGGAGTCCCAGTTTAGAAAGAAGAAGATATGAAGGAGAGAGACACATATGCCAGTTGGGGTTTACTTCCTGAATCTCTTTCTCGGTCTTTGTTTAAATTTCCTATGGAAGGTGATTTGCCAGGCAAATCACTCAGAACCCTGGGTTTTCCTCAACATTTCCAGCAAAGCCTGCCCAATTTGTCACAGAGCCCACAAAAATCACACCCACAGCGTGTGTTCCAAGGGCAGTGGTGAAATGCTGACTTGTTCATGGACACATTTTTTAAGGTAATAATTTAAAAAGAAAATCCCTGCAGATCTCTCAGAAGAGCAAGGCTTAAACTGATAGTTGAGTCCATAAACAAAGGCAATATGATGACAGCTAAAGGGGTAGGGGCTATTTTTACTTGTTTGCTCATTTCTAATCACTGCTGAATAGCTGAGACAGGCGCAAAAGGTTAAATAGAAAAAATTACTCTTTCTTCTGGAAGCAAAATCTGGTTTCAGAGCAGAAGCTGGCATGCCACGAATGCTGTAAGGCTTCCAAAAGAGGACACCGCATGAAAGGTCCCTCCTGCCAGTGCCACTGAGCTACCAAGCTCTGTTTTGGAAGAGCACATATTTTTCTAGGATGCAAAGAAGGCAACATCCCTTAACCAGTAGCTGCAGAGCCTTTAAAAGAAGGTCTGGACACTGAGAACCACCCATGCCTACAAGACCCCTGGCCCCAGCAACAGCCTAATGGTGTCTGGTTTACTACCCTAGGACAGGGAGATGTTCCACTTCACCTCCATTCAACCAGGCTCCCCACTCACTCTTTCTGGGAAGTGTCTGCTCTCCAAATATTTGAGCAACGCCAGTTGCAAAGAATTAAACAAGAACCCCCTTATCTTCCACTTAACCACCCATGAGGATAAAGTTAAACAAAGAAAGAGCTCAGATAAAAATCAAACATCTGCACTGGCAAATATTTAAACTCTGTTTGGATGGTGGAGGAAAGGGGTAAGAGCGGGATCACTTCAAAAAGGAACTATCACATTTATAAAGTAAATGATACTCGAACCCCCCCAACCAAGTTTACTTATTCAAACACCTAAATTAATGGGCAAACTGAAAAGCTGTCAAATAACGTGTAATCATGTTCAGAGAAATGGTTTTTCCTTCCATCTCTGCAGAGATTGGAGAGATAAGTCACATTCTTTTTGTTCTTATCAGTAATAGGGATTAAACCTTCAAGCTTCAGCAACTCAGCCAGAGTGGAAACAAGGGCTTGTTTTAAATGCTCTTGGAAGGTAAGGCTTTCAGAGCAATGAAACTTCTCCCTCTCCATTAAAGTCTAAGTATCATGCATGTCAGCCATAGTTCTTTCTCACCATTTCCCCACCATATCTCATGGAGAGGAAGCCCTGGTATGATCTCGTGCCTCACGTCTAGATGCAAAGTGGTGGTGTTATCCATTTAATCCACTTTCTCACACAAGCTTGGAAAATTGCACATGTGACATCGAGGGGAACTGAAAGTGGATCCACAACCACATTAAACATTAACACTATCCTTATCTTCCTCATCACCAGGTTGTGGCAGGGGCGCAAGAAGGAGAGAAAGAAGAGTGTCTGGAAATAGAAAGAGAACACAAGCAGGAGGGCAGAGGCCTGGTGAGATCCACAGGCTCCATTTGTGCTGTTCCCTAGCCCTTGTCCATCCTGCCACTTGGCTTCTAATAAGGATTTCACACTCTTACAGTTTTGTATTTATGTATTTTCTTCCCTTCTTAGGAAGATACAAAGAGAGAGATTCTTTTCTATGTTTATCCCCAGGGCCTGGTCCAGAGTCTACCTGTGAAGAGTAGAAGTTTAGCAAATGTCCGCTGCATGAATAAATGCAGAAAACTTAAGAGGCTGAGGCTTCCCAGGACTAGAGATCAGGGATTGTGAATTTCTGTACATTGAGTAGTTAGCAAATAGCAGAAAACTGTGAGCGGTAGGACAAAGACATCAAAGAGAAGCACTGCAAACCTCAGTTAGCAGATGACCTTGGAAATGAATGAGTTCAATCTCTCATGCACATACGTGCTGGAGAGGCAAGAGGACTGTCCAAATTTCCCTGTTCTGAGAGAGAAACATGAAACATGATGTGGCATACTTATAGCTAAAGTGCCCGTTAATACTTACTGACACAATATTAAAAAGTTAATAAAGTTATGAGTGTGAAGACAGATAGGTACATGATGCCAGACTAGTCAAGTCCCCCAAAAGAGATTATAAACAGAAGGTTTTTTTAAAATCTTGGTCTTCTTCAAAAACACTTTTACATTTTGCACATAAAAAGCTCAAGGGATGGGTGTTTCTGGTCCTTTGCTACAATAAGGTCTATTTCTTAAAGCAGGCATGGTCTACTATCTAGTTTCTTTTAGGGACCAGATTTTTAAAAAGGAAAGAAGGGAGAGAAGAAAGGATGGAAGAAAGGAGGGAAGAAAAGAGAAGAAGGGAGGAGAGGGGAGGGGAAGGGAGGAAAGGAAATCACAGGGCCAACTATCCCTAAAATCCATAAAAAGCCACAGGTGAAATGCAGTATTCTAAGCAGAGGAGCAGGTCTGCCTTCTTTCCTTCAGTAAACAAAGGTCACACAAGGGGAAGACCAGAAAGCAGGATTGTTGGCAGATCCAAATACAGGTGCTTTCTTCTGGGAGGGGTGGGGGTTTCGGTGCTCATCAATAGTCCTAAAGATATACATATCTACCTGGAGACACACACACACACACACACACACACACACACACACACACACATGGAAATGACACAAATTACTGCAGGAACATGGCTTTGAGACTGAAAAACGAACCAGACTATGGGAGCTTTATATTCAGCCAATTTAGTAACTTTAGAGGGTCATACGATAGAACTAAATGAAATTCTAAAAAGGAAGACATAGTATATCTTTCAACTGGCAGATAAGCCACTCCAATTTACCACTGGTGAAAATATTTTATTATTTAAAAAAAAAGGATTTGGAATCAGGTAACCTAGGTGGCAGACCGTGCTCCCCTGAGCCCTGACAAACTCTCTGAGACAACTTCCTCACTGGCAGAATGTGGGGTGGGGGGTGGGGAAGGGAGAGGGGAGGTGGAGGGGGGCAGTATCTACCCCATAATTGTTGTGAGGATCATATGAAAAATCCAAGTAAAATAACGTTTATAGGAGTAAAAGCCTAAGAAAGTTTTGTACTGAAGTATAAACATATGTAACTCTTTTACGTAAGTTAAATAATACAACTGAGCACGAGCAGGCCTCCTGAAATGTAAAGCATTCTTTAAATCTTTGTTGAATTTTGAGCTGAACTCTAGTCCTTCTGGTAACAATATCCATAAAGACTGAATCTGTAACATTTTGCCTGCCTGCAGGTAATAGTCAGTTTTAAAGGGACTAGAGATAAAAGTTTGAGAAGGCAAGGAGAATGACTTGAAAGGTTAAGCTTTGCCATATAAGCACATTTTGAGGGCAAAAACACCAACCACATCTTGCAGGGGAAAGAACAGGACCTGCAATAAAATTCAACTCAGCTGTCAAGGACCAAGCTTGTCACATTATTTGACCTTGTGACATGGAAAGAACAAGACAGCAAGAGTCATAAGTGCAAAAGCACCTGGCTAAGTCACAATGTTTTATTTTTCATAAAAACAGCAATAGTAAGAAAACGTATGTAAGACTAAAAATACTATATTATTTTTTCATATGTGCTACCTTAGAATAAGGCTGGAAAAAATAGGAGTTGCCCACGTGTGGGTCAGCTGTTATGATTAGAACCATATACAAATCTCAGTTGTGCACAACAAAAACTGTACATCTCAACCTTGCCCTCTCTCCTGAACTGCCATGCGTATAACATAGTTGTGAGGGTGAAATATTTGTGGGAATGAAAATGACATGATGCTACAGGCTAATTTCAACTGCTAGCCAAACGCCTCCCACCCAAGAAGGATCCATGAGCAACTTAAAATCAAAATCAGCATGTTCACACTGGACTCATCTTCCTCTTAAAATTCTTTCGCTCCTATTTTCACTTTTTACTTTATTGATTCCTATGCTGTGAGATGTTCAATTTAAACTTTAGAACATCCTTTAAAATCTTCCTCCCCATGCAGATCTCCAATAAAATCTAGTTAGCAAATTCTCTATATTCTATACTCCCTGTATATGGGTTACATTTTATATAATCCACCCACCCTGGACATCCTTTGCTTTCCCTACAATCCTTCCTTGAGATGTCACCTTCCTTGTTTTTTCCTGGAGTATTAGGATGCCACAACTTGACAAGCAACTTGCCTCTCCACTACAATTTATCTTCACGTGCCAACTAATAAATTTGCCCAAATTTCAGATCTAACCATATAGCCTTTCTTCCCTTTAAAACCTGCAGAGAGAAATTTGTCCAATCAACCAAGGATTTTGAGCCCACCCCAGTATATCCCTTATCTGTTGCTCCAGCTATATCTTCCTCACCACAATCAGTGCTCTGTGATGCTTGCTGTTTTCTGGTCTGAAGCATCCTTTGCCTACAGGTATTTGCAAGAGTTCCACTCTTCAAGGCCTCAATTACTATTTCTCTACCAAGCCTGAGGGCTCAGAGGCCTCTGCTCATCATCTGTTTCTTCTAAAGGCATCTGTATTTTTCATGGCACTTGAAGTCAGTCTGCTTAGCTTACTCGACATATGTCCTGTGGGCTCCTAAAGGTACAGACTGTTTTATTCATCTTTGTTTATCAGTATCTACTACAATGTCTTGCACATCAACTGTCTTGAACATGATACAGATGAGTCGAAAATGTTATATACACAGGTATTTGGAAACACCCTGCATACAATCAATTGTTAATATAATAATTATTCATATCCATTATTACTATTATTGAGTAAATCTAACTTATAACTGAGACATCTAAGTCAACATCAACTTAAGTTTTCAGTCAGAGCTTATAACAATGGAATTATACTCAGATAAAAAACATCAACTAGTATGAATGGGCATGAAAGTACTTGAATTTCTACCTATAGGTGAAGTAGCTCAATGATTCTGATATCATAATCACTACCAGTACTCAATCACTAAAGACAAATCAGGTTTGCTACCACACACTAACTCCTTCAGCAATATTTATTGAGAACCTGTTCATGCAAGGTGTTCAATCTGACAGGGTCCCTGAACTCAAGTGTAATTAAGAGAGATGAGAAAGCACACAAAATCTGGTATCGACCACTCTCAGTTACCCAGAATCAATCTCAGTCACGCCTGATTCCTCCCCTCTTTTACCACCCAAGATAATGGGTGTCAAGTTCAGGGCCCCTCTAGTGCCTTACTTATGTAAATGAAATCAGATTAGGTCTTCTAGTTGTTACCTGCTTGACAAATAAAACCCCTTTCAAGGTGATCATCATTTCATTCCCTTTCTCAAAAATCTTTCTTTCATTCAAGCAACCAATATTTATGTGCCATACAGTAATGAAGAGACATCAACAAGAGAAGACTTGTCTTTTACTTCATTTATAGAACTTAAAGTCTCCTGGATAAAGTTCAATTCTTCTTCAATTTGAGTCTAGCATCTGAGGATCTCCCGGATCTAATATTAATCCAACTTCTCAGTTGCCTCTTCCATCACTTGCTCCAGACACAGCCAACACTTCAGCGCTTCTGGTCATTTCCAGTTGCGGTATTTTCTTCGTACTGACCTCTCTCTCCAGAAAGCTCTTCCTTAATATCCTTATGTTTAAATCCTTTTCCTATTTCATTGCTCAACCAAAATGCCTCTTCCATAAGCCATCCCATGAATGTTTTTTTTCCTAAATGAATGAATGATTTAGTTTCTGTAGGCCTTGTTACATAATATCATCTTTTTTCCCCCCCAAGGAGCTCTCAAAAAGAAGAAAACAAATTCCTTCCTGAAATCAAGAACTTACAAATTTGCTCCATGGGAAGTAGCCCATGATGAAAAATGGTTCCAGTTAAAAACAAACCTTCAAAGAAGGTTGAAGGAAATTAATGAATCTTGAGAGCTGGGTCTCTGGAATACAGTTCAGACCACTCATTTATAGCTGAGAACACTACGAAGTAAAGAGGTTAAGTGAACTAAGTGAACTTCTCAAGACCACACAGCCAAGTGGCAGAGCAGAGGCCCATGCAGTCTGAGCGCTCTATTACTATGAGGTAATCTGAATCACAATTCAATTTAAATGGAAAGGAAAACTGTCTTCACTGCTTTAGGTATTTTTTTTCCACCATGGTACAGACTGAGCTGATTTAAAAAATTAAAAGGTAAAAAGAAGGCTTGCCTCCTTTTAAAATGAAAGAGAGCTTATGTTTGAGTTCAGTTAAAATGGAAAAAAAAGCAGACACAAACCCTAACCTGAAATGCTTAGGTCCCTAAAGAATCCTAAGGAGCCTAGTGCAGGAATCTGAACATATGGGTCAGCATGTTAATCATCGAAATTAAAAACAACTATTAAGTAACTCTGTTCTGGCTCCTATGATGCCAGTAATACTTGAAGAACTTAAAATGCTAACACAGAAATTTGTATGTCATCTAAATCATACCACCAGCCAACCAATTTAATGGAAAAAGACTCACTTAGAAGGTTACACTCCTTTCCAGGTAGCTCATTAACATGAGCATTAACTTTTTTAAAAGCGAAGCAGTCTAGCAGAACACAGTAAAAATAGAAAGTTTGAGGAGTGAAGAGTCTGGCATCCTCCAGTCTGAATCTTAAGGTTAACAAAAATGTAACTCAATGGTAGGTTCTCTAAGAGGGTGTGATGGTTAATTTTATATGTCAGTTTGGTCAGACACTATTTTGGATGTTTCTATGAAGGAATTTTTGGGATGAAATCATCATTTAAGTCAGCAGACTTGTGGGTGGGCCTCATCCTATTAGTTGAAGGTCTTAATAGAACAAAATTGACTCTGAAGTGCAAGGAAGAATTCTGCCAGCATACAGGAGCTGCAGCTCTTGGGGGCCTCCAGCTCCCTCAGCTGCCCTGCAGATTTGATGCTTGCATCTCCACAATCACGTGAACCAACACCTTAAAATTAATCTTCCTCACTCTCTCACACACATCTGCTCTGTTTCTCTGGAAAATCCTGACTAATAGAGCATTATAACAGTGGTTATTCATGAGACTTGAAATCATGAGTCTGTGTTTTTTCATCAGAAATCATGCTAGTCACTTTGTCTGGAGCACAATAACCCCAACAGGTGTTGTGATAAGACTTGACTCCTGAAATCATACAGTTCTAGTGGGCACCAGCCAGGGATGCATTACCTTTGGGTTCTCAGTAAATGAGATGAATTCTGTCTGCCTAATCTTGGGGATGCCCCCAACTCAAAGAGCTCTTGTAAAATAGCAGGAATCTAATTTGACAACAGTTTCTAGAGTTTCTTCATTTTGGGGGATCAGTGAAGTTTTTATTTCTCCCCTGATGGATATGAGAGAATTCTTGACAGAGCTGAAGCCTCCTATTTCTAGGTGGCTGCCTTCTGAGAGCTTTGGAACAAGTTGCTTACTTATTCTAGCTCCATCAGAGATTCGCTTTGCTTATCTCAAACCTGGTCTGGATGTCTTAATGCCAACACCCACCTTGGTTAGTCATGAAGAAGCATTCATTACCTGAGTGAGGATTACAGCACTTAAGCCCACTGGGAGATGCAAAAAAAAGAATAAAAATCTAAGTTCATCCTCTTGGTATTTCCTCCCTAGTTTACCCTCTTCTTTGCTCCCTTCTTCAATAAACACATCAAAAATAAAAATAAGAATGCCACTAGGCAGGAGCACCTACAGAAGTTAGGAGAGGAATGGATTAAGAGATGTGGAAGATCAAGTTACTGATTGGTTTATTTAAAGGCCAAGTGTTAGCAGGTCCTATTGACTAAATATCATCTTCAGATGCACACGGCAGACCCATCTCTGTGGAAGCCAGGTTTCAGGCATACATATTCTAAGTATGTGCACAAAGGAGCTATATTCCTTAAACTTGACAGAATGAGAATGCATGTTGAAGTTTACTTATCAGGGAATGTACATGGATAAGATATTTTAAGTAAATTTATTCACATTATATAGTCTTTTTAGATCAGGAGTTACAAACTCACATGCTAATGTGGGCCCAGCAGGCAATGGAAGTCAGGGGAATGGGTAGAGTGTAATCGGTAGGGGTCAGTGGGAACTGTGGAGAACAGGAAAATGCATGGCCTGTCGTCAAAGGGGAGATGCTCTTCTGGGAAGCAGACTTGGAAAGCTGACTGTTGCCCTGTGAGAATGTGGACCCACTTTCGCCAGATCTTCTGATTTTAGAGAAGACAGAAATTTGGTATTTCAAATATGAATTTCCCAAAGTTTAAATGTCAGCAACCAATTTAAAAACACGAAGTTTAAAATCTTTAAAACATTTTGTGAGGCCCAGATAAACATGTGTAGGCCAGATATAGTCCTTGAACGTAATTATGCGTTTGTGTGTCTGTGCGCTCCTGGTGGGGGAGCCTGGGCTCTCACACACTCTTACCATGTAACCCAGCACAGCACAAAGAGAGCTGTTCATTAAAGTACATGAGCAAAGGGACTCATGCTCAAAATTATGTTACTTTAAGTGATACCACTGAAAATGAGTTTGTCTTAGATTAAGCCATCTCTTATTTTTCGTATTAGAGACTAATTCTCCAGACCATTCTTTCAATAAACATTGACAGAGTACCTAATCACTATGCAGGGTCTTGTCCAAAATAATTAACTTCTAGGGTTCCTAAGTAATAAGAGTTGACTAGTCAGAGAAGGGGAGTATCAAAATCAACGGAGAAAATCAATTTTCTGTTGCTTTTCAGGTTCTGTTGTCATGATAGTACAACCTTCAGGGTGTTTTCTAAAGAATACTCTGTAACAGAACACTTTAACGCCCCTCTCTCTTTAAAACTGGGCATTTTATTTTTTTTAAATATGCATTATCAAGCCTTAATAGAAAAAAAAAATAGGGATTATAGAAATCAGCAAAAATGAAATTCTAGGCCTAAAACAAGAAGTGAAAATTAGTTATAAACATATTGTCCTGGTTCTAACTCACCTGTGATACATCTGGAGAAGAAGCAAGGTCAACAGGCTCAGAGCCTCTTAAAATGTCAGTAACAAACAGCTGGAATGCCATTGGGTCAGGGCTGGGTTCTAAAAAATGTTTACATGGCTCGGATATTTAGGAATGGATAAGATCCAGATCTAAGACCGCAGATTCCTTATCTCAAGTCCAACTGCTTATATTTATTTTAATGGCAGTATTAATACATGTGTGCACGTGGACATATATAGTTCACGGGCATACACAGCTTGCTTTATGGACTGTAAAATCTTACAATCTGGAAGAACTTTAGCAACAATCTTGAGTCCATTTTTCATAATCTTCAGCCATACCATATATATATCATCTTCAAAAGTCTGGTCACATTCACTTGATATTTTCATTTAAGTTAACTCACTTTTTAAATTTAGGTATATGTATATATTTTAAAGGAACTATTTTATTGCCATAAGAGAAAAAAACATTATCTCTTGATATACAGGATGACACTGAAAATCCCTAATTGCCAAATAAAAAGGCCATGACCTAAAAACATCTCCCTAAAATGACCTTATGAGGTTGGTACTACCATTATTCCCACCTCACTGATAAGGAAATAGAGGCTCAGAATTAAGTGACTTTCTAAGGTCAACTTATGAGTGAAAGAGGTATGATTCAAACCAAATCTGCCTGGCATTGAAATAAACTATTTTTAGTCATGACCTTAAATTGCTTCCCAAGACCTGGAGTTCTTCCTTATGGCATTTAACTCCAACATAAGATCGCTGAAATGCAAAATGTAGACACTTTTGGACAGATCAGAATATAGAAAAAAGAGCCCTAAAAGTGTGTTGAGCAGGATACCACAACAGTTGGAAAATGCAGATAAAAGTGTTTTATGAGGTAACAAAGGCAGCTTAGGACTCCTACCTGGGTCATCCCAATAAATTACTATTAACTCTTTCTGTCTTCGAATATTTATTAAAAAGGTGGGTGTCTTGTAATTGTCTAAAGTGTTCATGTTCAACCAACGGCTAGAAAAACATCAGCTCAGGGTTAACTCCAAAAATTACACATTTTTTCCCTTGTAGATGAGTTCAATCACAACCAAGAAGACTCAGTCTAAGAGAGTATTAGTTGTCACTTGCTGTTGCTTGATGCAGTCTTACCAGGTATCTTAATAGGCCACCTATTTGCTGCTCATCTGTTCATCTCCCGATTGCTCAGCTTTAACATCAGAATTGCCCTGTTTTACAAGATTCTCCCCACATGGCAGTTCCCAGCTCTGCAGAGTCCTCATTTAACATTCAGTACCGAAGTCCAGTCTCTGGAGGAGGACAGCCCCGCCTACGAATCCACTTACGAGGCCTGCATCCTTCCAGGAGTGCAATGGAGGTGCTTGCAAGTTAAATTGGACTGAGAAATTCCGGGGAGACAGAAATTATATTTATGTTTCCTTGTATTTATCATAAGGTAGACCACTGGGTTTTGCCAAATATCTGGGTGGGTTGCATCTCAGAACTCAACCCTTATCTCAGCATATTCAAAATGGAAATCACTGTCTTCACCCCAAAACCTTCTGATTTAAGTCCTCACCAACTTCTGATGTGTGTATGTATACATGAATGTATGGCCATTTTCATGAGCCAGAAAATAGTCCTCTGCAGCTTGGCTGCATCTTAGCATCTCACTTTTATGGATGTGATATAATTTCCCTAATTTACTAATTACTTAACTAATTAGTAGCAATCCCTATAATGAGTAATTTATGCTATTTACAATATTCCCTATTAAACAGCACTGCAATAACTTTCTTTAGAAGTTTATATTTATAAACATTTATTTTCTTATGATATTCCTCCAAATGGCCAGATAAAATAAAATACATACATTGAAGTTCACAGAATTTTTTATGATGCCATCCACTGGGGTACATTTCTCTGCTTTAAAGAACCACAGTATTTCTCTGCTGGGTCCCATTTTGCCCTATTAATTATGCTCAGGGTTTGTCACACCCAGTAATTTTTAAGTTTCTTGAGAGTAAACAACCCCTTACTCATCTCCATAGTCAAATCAATTCAGAGTCCAACCAATAGTAATTGAGTACAATTGCCAGGTGCTGGGGTAAAAATAGATGAGGTTGTAATCGCTACCCAGGACAGCAGGGAAGGCAGACCTAACAAGAACCATGTGTGAGATACTAAGTTCTACACTATAATAGAGGCGTATGGAACTTCCTATGACAACACAGATGAGGGAGCAACGAATTCCTCCAGGACCAAAGGGAAATGAGGAGAGGGGAAAAAAGACGTAATAGGAAGTTATGGAGAGAGGCAAGTTGTTGAGTTACTTTTTGGGACATTAACAGAAATTCATGAGGTACGCAAGTAATAGCAAGGAGACATATGGGTAGATTTACAAGGAGATGCCAGTCAAGTCAACCTTTTTGTTTCATCCAGAGCAGTAGTTCCACCTTGGAATTTATAAAAATCTCCCAACTTTTAAAGCAGGGTTTTTCAGCCTCTGCACTACAGACATTTTGAGACAGACAATTCTTTGTTTGGGGGGCTGTCCTGTGCTTTATAGGAGGTGTAGAGGCGTCCCTGGGCCTCTGCTTGCTAGATGTCAGTGGCAACTTTTTCCAACTTCCAGCTGTGACACTGAAAATGTTTCCAGACATTGCCAAATGTCCTGGCGTTAGGGAAGATCACCCCTGGTTTACAACCACTGTTTTAAGCATAATTCTAGCTCTAAGATTTCTCTCTTACTTTACAATCTTTTCTCTCTGTCCTGAAAAGCAGTTTTTCTTTAGTTCAAAATCCACTGGATCCTCATTTTATTTTTATGTAGAGACAAGTTGTCAAAAACATTGTTATTGATGCTCAAACTATAAAAAAGAACATCTTTGATTAAACCTAAGAACCTATTAAATCCAATGAAGAAATGAAATGTTTGCTATGATATTGAAGTAGACAAACATAATGGCTTTTATTTGTCCAGAACATTAGTTTACAAACTATTTTCAAATTTTATTTCACTGAATGTTCATAACACCTGTGAAGTATTCGTTACTGTTCCCATTCTGGAGAAGACTGGGTGGTTCAAAGACATCACTTACCCAACACCACTGGAGTGCTGAGAGCTGGCGGTAGGATTCTTATCCAGTCTCATTCCAAATTATATACACTTTCCATTTAGTTTAGTAAACAACTAGCATGAGCTTCCTTAGGCCACAGATAGGGTAAACCAGAGAGAAAGGCTCACCTTGGCGTCACACAGATGGAGAAATAAAAAATGACTTGAGGAGTCCCTACTACCTTTGTAGCCCACCAAGAAACTATAGTAAGTAAAAACTTGCTTGTGGAAGCAAAGCATCATTTAACCACCCAAAACTTTGTAGAGCCATCCTTTGCACAGCTTTAAGAGCATTTATTGTGCAAAAAGGAGAAATGCATACTAATCATGGTAACACACTCATAATTTTTAAAGTATGTTAACATCTTTTAATCATTCTAAATAGCCCTAGAAAATTTGTAAAATAAAGATTATTATCACAGATAGAAAACCGGGCATAAAAATAAACATTAAAGTAACTTAAGGTCACACAGCTAATTAGAGACCAAGTCAAAACTCAGATTTTTATATCTCTAGATAAGTATTCTTTCCACTACAATTTCTAGCATCACATGACCCCACATCCCTCCATATAAATATCACTAGGCCAATAAATAAAAATATCCCCAGCCATACAAATACTAATTCTGTTCCAAGAAGCCACATTTACCTTGGTAGTTTTAAAAATAAATATCTACACTAAAGTATGAAGTGGGAATTTTTGCTACTTTATCAAAGACAAAAAACAGTCTCTTAACTTAGGCAAATTACCAGGAAACTTCTTTGTCATGGCCCATTAGCTGACCCATGAAAAAATGTTTGCAATTTTCTAGACTTACGCATCTCTGTACTTAAACAATATTCGGTACTTGTGAACCTGAATTCCAGCATGACAAGAAGGTAGGCAGGGAAAGTCCACGAATTTCCTGGATAGAGAATACTGAGTCACATTTCTTTAAAAATTACTTGTCTATGCAAAGATAAAGGGCTTATTTAAGGTAAGAAAACTATATACTTTGCAAGAAACAAATATAGATATTTTGAATATGAATGGATAACAAATTCAATTTGTGATTTAGACAAGAAAAAATTTTAAAGTCTTACTCCATCATGGAAGGTGGGATAGTACAGCAGTCCTGAATTGCAGTTAGGGGGGAGGTCAGGTGAGCTGTATAAGATGCTTCTACAACTTGCTTGTTCCGGTTGACCACATCCAAGTAACGGTTGAACTTCTCTCGGATTTTTTTGGCTAGCTGTGGGACAACAGTAAGCAAAATAAATCAAAAGCCCAAGACAATAATCCACTGTATTTTTTCTAATAAGCGAATTCATTTGTGTCACAGCTGCATGTATGAAACTTCACACACCCAAGTCTTAGCCCAATGAGTATACTGAAACAGAAACTGCAAAATGCCCAGAAGGATACTCAGACAATAACATCTCCTATCTTATAAAAGATGATGATACATTAAGAACTTGTCCTGTGTTCATATTCAAACAGAGCAATACCAATCCATAAATGCCTTGCTGGATTAAACAAAATCTGCTAATATTACTGTCAGCTTAGCAGTGGGCATTAGGAGTTACAGAGCAACATTAGGGATTGGAAGAAAAAAACCCATTATTCATGGTTGTGAATTCACACAGCTTTTGGGGGAGGGTGGGTGAACCACATGAAGGAAGGGAAATGACATTCAGTATCTTCTGCTACACAACTCCAGGAGCACCATTCACGGCCTTCTACATGAATGGCAAATCCCTGGAGTTTGGCAAAGCATGCATCCACATAAAACAAAGTACAGTGTTAGAAATATACTTGTGTTTGGTCTGTTACACCTTTAAGATGGACAAATGTCTTTTGTAACTGCTGTGAACAGAACATTTCATCATACTTTCCTGTGCGAATAACAAAAGCAAATTGAGAGGCATACTGCTTTTTCCTCCATGGTTCTGATCAAATATCACAGCTTAATTACAGATCTCCGAGGAAAACAATGTTGTTTTTCTTCCTCTTAAACAAATTGTTACCCAAATGAGATGACTGATAGAATTATAGCAAATTGGTTCTGTAGAGTATTCATTATCAGCACACTAGAGGAGAACTAATCATCTCCTTCGGGTCATGCATCTCACACAACCCAGAAGTTTATAGGCTGAGAACATGGAGCCAAACCAGAATATCTTCGTTGGTTATTTTCAAGCAGATTTTAAAATTTGATTTTGTTCCAGTGGTATTTGGGAGCTTTACAGGGCTCTTAAATAATTGAAGTTCTCGGCCTTGCTAAATATTGCACAAATGATTAAGTCTGGAAAAATTTCCAGATGCAACAGAAGAAAATGAGTATGTTTAATTTGATAATAGGTTGTCCACATTCATTTTAGCATTTTCAAAGGAGGAATTGTGTGTTTCAAAAATTAACAAGTTCACCAGCAAGTCTACTCCCTGAGCTAGTCTTACATTTTTTCTCATTGAGGTCTTTGCAATAAAATGTACAGACACAGCTTAATTTCCTATCTTAATTTAGACCACCAGTGATTTTGAATCCCAGGGGACATTTGGCAAAGTCTGGAGACAATCTTGGTTGTTACAGCTTGATGGAGAGTGCCCCTGACATCTCGTAGGTAAAAGGCCGTGTGCTCCTGAACATCCGACAGTACACAGGACAGCTCCCCCTAACCAAGAGTTATAGCGCCTAAAATGCTAAGAGCATCCCATTGAGAAAACCTAATGTAGAGAAAAGTCAAAGATAATTATTCCAGTTTGTAATTTAATCAATAGATCCCAAATTGTTCTTCTTGGTTAGTTCTCCACCCATCAAAATGGTACTTTGAAGAAAAAAAATAACAAATTTCAGTATTTGTAAATTTCTATTTGGTTGTTTTTCCATTCCCAAAATAATGGGAAAGAGGCCATCATATATGCCCATGATTCTTTAAAATGTAGCCCAAACTTAGAAAGAGGACTATTTGCTCATTATCAGGAGATATGCTACATGTTTTTTAAACAGCAGTTTGCACTAATGTTACAATCCTTTTTCCCCAGACTCTCACATTCAATGGGCAGTTGAGGACAAGAGAGACTAACAGGTCCAGTTTAAAAACCATAGCACCGCCCTGCATTCCACCTCGTAACACACATTACACTTTAATGATGGTATCTGTTTAACATCTGGTCATCCTACTAGATAGTATGCTCTGTAAGGTACTATGTAGGTTTCTGCTCATCTCTGTATCTTTAGCACACGGCCTGGCATGGTAAGCAGACCAAAAATGTTTAATGAATTAATAAAGTTCAAAAATGTGTCTTGGGTTCCCTACAGCATGGTACTGAAAACATTCCAGAGTCATCAACTATATCTTTTGGTCTAAGGATCAAAACCTCTACATAACAGTGAATACTTATTTAAAAAAATATACAGTATGTATTTCTGGAAACTCCATTAGGAGCAAGTTCTACCTTTTTTTCTTAGGTTCTGAAATAAAATAAATATCATTATTTTTCCTCCTACAAGAATCAATAGTGTAGTCCTTCACTGCCCTTGGGAACAAATGTTCTGTAACAGGATAAGGATCAGTTGTAGTTGAAAGGACTGTAATTCCAAACAGTATCTGTGCAAATTCCATTTTCATCTTAGAAATGAATTTGTGATCGTTTCCATCTCTCTTTCACACACATACAAACACACACACAAACATCTGAGAAATACCCAAATGTTTCTTCTAAGTTTTTCTACTTAAAGTCAGACCTAGAGAATTGTGATATTCTAATCTGGCTCACTGCCTGTTTCTATATGAGTGAAGAATGACTCCTACATTTTTAAATGTCTTTTTTAGAAGGGCATTTTATGATACCTAAAAGCTATGAAATTCAAATTTCAGTGTACATAAATAAAGTTTTATTGAAATAGCCAAATGTTAAAGGCTGCTTTCATTATACAATGGCAGAGTGAAATAAGTACAATGGAGACTGTATGGCCTCCTTTGCTATAGGTAGAAGCCAGTAGCCCCTAACACATCCCAAGACAGGGCCATAATCTCAGTCGTTTTTATAGATACTTGCTTCTTTAAAACTTCTTCCCATTGAGAAGTGGGGTCTATGTTCCCTCTTCTCCCACTTCTTGAATCTAGGCAGGCTCATGATGGCTTCTACTGGTAGAGTATAGAGTAAGGGATGCTATGTAACTTGGAAGGCTAGGTCATAAAGGGCTATGCAGCTTCAGCCTCTCTCTCGGAATGTTTTCAGTACCACGCTATAGGGAACCTAAGATACATGGAGAGGCCACAGTTACGTGCTTGGCTGGCAGCTCCAGCTGAGCAAGTCTTTAAGTCATCCCAGCCTAGGTTCCAAGTATGAGTCAGGAAGCCCCAGGATAATTCCAATCCCCAACCCCCAGTCTCCCGTGATGCAGCCCCAGACATCCTGGAGCAGAAATAAGCCATACTTGCTGTGCCTGGCTCAGGTTCCTCAGCCATAGAATTTACAAGCATAAAGAAATAGTTGTTTATGCCACTAAATTTGGGGTGGATTTCTATGCACCAGCAAGTAACTGGGATGCCCAGGATAGGTTGAACTTCATCCTAAGATGAAAACACTGAAGCTCAGCTAAACAAAGCTGCTCTGATCCAGGCCCTGCATCTAAATCATCAGAGTGATCAAGACTGTAGCCTGTGGGGGTTATAAACCCATTGCAAAGAGATTTCAGGGTTCTTCAGAAAATTCTAATAGCTTCTGTACGGTGGTAACTACCATGCACTAGGCACAAGGATCCTACAGTGTAGGTTTTGTCATCTTCTATCAGTGAAGTTATTGTGTGGCCCAAAGCCACAAAATAAGTGAAAGAACTCACTCAAACTCAGAACTGCCTTGTCTATAAAGTCTATATATTCACCTGCTCAGGTATGGTGCTCCAGACAAACCAAAGAAGCTGCGATGGTGGCTTGAAGTAAAAAATTATAACAAATCACACAATCTGAAGAATGGAACTCCTGTTAACACAACCGGCTGAGGCTTAGGGCAGGGGCAGAGCACCCCTCACTGGGCGGCCATGTTACTGTGATGTTCCTTGGAGGTCTGTGGGTGCGTGTGCATGAGTGTGTGTGGCACGTGGTGTGTGGGTATGTGCAGGTGGGAGTTACTGTTACTGTGATGTTCTTTGGAGGAAGGTGTGTGTGTCTGTGTGTGTACGTGCACATGTGCCTGTGGTGCGTGGGTGGGGGTTGCTGATGGAAGGGAGCCTGTCAGAAGTCCCTCTCTCTGGTGAGGGTGGGCCTCAAGTTGCATTTTTATCAGTGGAGGCAGCACTTCACATGCAGAGCCCAGACACAATGACAATTAACAAAAGGTCTCACACACCAGCTCCTTTCACTTGGGTTAACCCCTCTCACTCAGAAACTCATGTTGTGACACCCCATCTTGCCTTCAAAAAAAAAAAACTGGCTAGTAAGTACTAACTACTGAAGGTTAAATAACTTGTTCAAGGTAACAAAGCAGGTAAGTAGTCCAGCTGGAATCCTAACCCGGTAGTATTGGCTTCAGATCCTAAGCTTCAACCTTGAGGTGATACTGCTTCTCTTGGTCATACACAGAGACCAACCCCTTTGCCCCCACTTCTTTTCAAACCCACTTTAACAAATGCTGTGCGATTCTTGGCAGAATACCATAAGCCATACACAGTCTCATTACTTTGTGGTAAGAATCAGATTTTTAAAAATATTTAGAATTCTTCATAATTCCCATGAAAAAACAAAACTTTGAGGAAGTTTAGAATTATTAATTCTGCTACCAATGTACAAAAGGGACAGGGCCAAATTTGAAATAATGTGTTCTCCAAAAACAATGCCCACTTATTATTACCTGACTACTGTGGTACAAGTTATATCAAACTAACTCAAACTGTTCTAATTACTCCAGGGTGTCTGTTTGTTTGTTTATAACCTGGAAGGGGAACAGAGTGGATGTACTGTCCCTTCCTCAAGGAAGTAAACTTTAGAATTCAAGATTTTACTCTCGATTTTCACCAATAATGTCATCATAGGGTAGTAAGATGAAACTGTAATTCCAATTTTACAGGTGAAGAATCTGAGGCCTATGAGCTAAAGGGTCTCTTGACTCCCAGGGGATGCTTTGGCCTCCCTCAACCCCACTGCCTGAGATGACCTTCCTGTGCCCTATGACAAGGAATGTGATAGTGACTCACTCCGGAAACCTCAACTCATTTTTTTCCACTGTCCAAAAGCAATCTCTTAGCATGCCAACCACATCCCGTTTGCTCAGCAAGCATAACAGAATCTAGTAGAGTAATGATAGCCCACAGAGAGATTAAGTCCTGAATGTATCCCTTAAACTGAAAAGGTCTGGCTACCAACACAGAACCTTCCAAGAGGCCAGACAAATTCTGGGTCTGTATCCCACCATGATCCCTGCAGACAGGGGAAAACAAAGGACATCCTCAACAAAAAGCTACAGGTGGACCCACAATCCTCCTCAGTGTAATTAAAAACATTTTTCTCTCCACAGCTCAGCTTTCATCTTTTATCCTTCTTTATCCTCTCCCCTTCATCCCTAAGGGGTTTCTGAATGCTGATGAGACAACGGGACTAAAACCATCTTGTCATCTTTTGGGTCAATTCTTCGGCTAGCCTACATCCAGCCATGGGTCAAATGATCAGTAGGTAGCGCGCCGGTCCCCATGGGAACGGATTCTAATTTGTCATCATCTCCAGTGACAACGTTTCATCACAACATCAATGAATTTCTTTCTTGCTGAATTTCACTTCCCTTAATTTTCCCATAGACATTTCTGTCATTTGCATACTTCCCCAGAGTCTCCTTTTTAAAAGCTCTTTTTACCTTAGCTTTTATTCTTCTGAAATTGGGGGTGCGGTGGGCACACAGTCAGAAAAAGGTAAAAGAAAACAAAAATGCAAAGACATAATACACACTTTATTTATGTCTCTCTTCCTAAAACTCCGCAAGGGGTTTTGAATGTTAGGAAAAGCTTTATTTAAAATACATAACAATGAAGCTGACAGGCACAGACAGGAAAGGTACCCTAGGGGTCTGAAGATTCAGAGCAAAGTTCCTATTGAATGTAGAAAAGTTTAACATTTGACATTCAAAAACCTTTGTGTTGTGATAAGAATTTAATAGTGGATCTCCTTTTCCTTCATTTCCAACCTATTACTCAAGAATAAACCTTTCGTTTTCCAGCAACTTTTAGGACTTGGTTATTTATATGTATATGACACAGAAATAATTTTAAGTATATGCAAGCACTAATATTGAACATCTCTGAACATCACCGCATTGCATTCCAAAGTTCAAGTAGAAAACATTCTTATTGTTTCATGTTTCACACAATATAGAGGATATAAGAAATACTCTGCCCTTGTTCTTATTTTTATTATTAATAGTTCTAATATTCCAGATAGCTCTCCCAATTAGTAGCTGGGAATTTGGGCAAGGTACTGGACTTCCCTTAGCCCTGGTTTCCTTGTGAGTGAAGTAGGAATAATACCCCTTCCAGGGCTTACTGGGATGTTCAAATGAAACAATGACTGCAAAGCCCAGGGTAAGTACAAGGGATTATTCTTATTCTATCCAGTTCTGGTCTAGGAAGTGCATGTGGTGGTAATGGGGAAATACGTGGGGTCTAAATTTTACAATAATACAGCCCAGCTGTAAGTAAAGGGAGAGTGAACTACCTGAATATTAACCATTTTATTCATTTAACTCATCCTATGGAAATAGGAAACCTGGCACAGGGTTGGGGACGGGGGGATTTTTCCTTAGAATAAGAGCAAATTGGCACAAAGGGCTTACTTAAGCTTTGAAGTCAAATAAATTAAATCCAGCTCTGCCATCTACTAGCTAAATGGAACCAGGCAAATTTTTTTCTCTAAGCCTCAACTTAATTACCTCTAAACTGGGAATAATAATAGCTGCTTCATGTTGTTATTTGAGAACTAAGAGGGATATGGTTTGTAAAGTATATAGCAGAGCATGTAACATATTGCAAGTGCCATGTAAATGGTTAGTAAACAGCAATGACAACAAGAGTAACAACAGTTACTCTTATTGTAGTTGTTATGAGACAGGGACCACGGATGTAGTCAGAGTAGGGTGAGGGCCTCCGGAGGGGGCAGGGCAGGATATTTGCATTCAGAGCAATGTAACTACATGCAAGGAACCCCCCCCTGCTAAAACTCTATGTTAGACATTGAGCTCTAGAATCATTCTTCAGTGAAATTAGTTAACGTTCCCCAGATAAAGAAGAGTAGCACATGTTTTGTTATGCTAATCATTTGTAACCATGTGTAAGATTCACTTTAGCATACTAAAAGGCCCAGGCCTACGTGCTGTCTTTCCTCCTTCAGATCTGACAAGGTGATTTTGCAAACTGAGCAACTAACTTAGCATGCAGACCCAGCTGTGGAGGGCATGGTTAAAGGCAGGAAGAATTCCATCTTAAAGATAAGATTGCATTTTAACACCCAGGAAGTTCAAGAGGCAAGATTCTTTAGCAAGTAGACAATACCTCAGCCCACCTTGGGGGCTGGGCAGGCAGCCTTTTGATAAGCTCCCAGACCAAGGTGCAGGTGTCCCAGAGAGAAATCAAGGCAGGAAATTCCTTACAGTTAAGTCAATTTTTAATATTAAGGGACCACTTAACAAGTCCACACCCCTAAGTTTTTCATGTTCTCGAAAAATCCTCAACTTCCTATAAAACCCCCTAGACAACGCACCACTACGGACTCTCTTGTCCCCTCCTGGTGTGAGCCGGGAGCTCTGTCCTTTTACTGTATCTCTAAATAAAAGCCTGTACCTTGCCCTCCTACCTTGACTGTTTGTGAAGCTCATTCTTCGGCTCTGCAAACAAGAACCCCGGCATCAATTATTGTTCAGGGTACTCTGAATGGAGAATCTCTAAAGACATATTCTCGGCAACTGGAGAGGCGTCAGGGTGGATGTGGTAATGCCGGGCTGCTTTACTTAGGCTGCCGGTTCCTCTTCTAGAGTACCATGTTGTATAGGTTACTTACCACTGTCTCAGGCTGCTCAGGATTCTTCTGGGGTCCACTCTAAACTCAAAGATCTAATGATGACTTATTCTTCTGCCACATTTTATCATTTTCAAAGCATTTTTACATGACTCATCTTATGTGTGCTTTCCAACAACCCTGGGAGCTAGGCAGAGCAGGTATTCCCTGTTTATAAGCAGAAAATCAAGGCTCAGGGGTGAGCCTGGGCTCACGCTGAGTAAGTGTAGAAGGCAAAGGAGCCCAGTTCTTCTCATCACTTGCTTTCTCTATAAAAGCTCCCCCAAATTCCAGAAAAATGTGACCTCCTCCAGATAAAATTATCTAAGTTCTACTCATTCTTCTAGTCTCAGGCCAATTTTGTCTTTTTGAAGCCTTCTCAGACCCTTCTTTTCCACAATTGTGTAGGACCTACCATCTGTGCACTCATATCCTGCTTTGTATTGTTCATCTTTCCTATTTAAGGATTTCATTTTCCCCAGCAAACCAGTAACATAGTAATTAGTATCGATCACTTACTATGCGTTGGGCACTTTGAAAATTTACATGACTTTACATGATGCCTTTTAATCCTCACAAAAACTCCTGGTAATTGCTATATGCCTTTTTTATAGATGGTTCTGACAGATTAACTTGCCCAAGGTCACTTAGCTAATGAGTAGAATAATTAGATCAAATCCATGCTCTTGAACTACTGTATATGCACTTTTATTTAATGTAGTACCTAGCATCTAGAAGAGACTTAAAAGGATTCTTTACTGTATTCATCTACCCTCCTACAATATACCACTATTTGCCATATTGGAAAAATCCATTTTCAGTTCTAGAAAAGGACAGATAACCTATAAATATCACTGATACTGGGTTCAAGCCACTCAAACTCTGGGCCTTTCTGGTTTCCTATCTTGACTTCCCTCCGGGGTAGCTGTTCTGGGGTAAGTCTTGCTAAAAAAAAAAAAGAAAAAAGAAAAAAAGAACACCATTTTAGAAAAGGTGGCAGCTGCCATAGTTGTGACATGGCTGCCCATCCACTACTAGTTCCGGCTTCATGAAATGGCTCTGTAGAGCAGAGCCTGGGCATGGTAGGCAATGATACAGGACAAGATAGATGAAGACCTAGAGATGGAATAGGGCAAATCAGAATTTCCAATGGCCCACAGGGGTTTCAGGGTTGTCTGAGGGATGTGTGGGAATAGCACATCCAGCAGAGAAGCGGGGCAGCCGCTGACAGATGAACTGCAGGTGGACCGGGAAGATTTATGTGCAAGGCTGTCTGGGCTCCAGGGTCACATACCCTGATCCTGTGAGAGGTGGGGCCCCTGTGGCTGAACTGGGGAGGAGTGCGATGGAAAAACAGAAGGCAAGTGCTGACATGCCCGAGCACAGGAGGAGGCTGAGCTCTGGGAAAAGGAAGAGAGGGGCGGCTTCTTTCTTTAAGTAGAATGCAAGTTTGCTTTAACGGATATAATGGGCTTTGCCTTGGGCAGCAGTTCGTGTTAGGTATTTCAGGAGAGTCCTGGAAACACACACCAGGCCTCCTGAAAGCCAAGGTCATCAACTCAAGGGCTCGATGGGCTCTTGCCCTGTTTTTCACCCTACTCCACCCTCAACAGCCAGATCAGAACAAAAGAAACAATGGGAATGGCAGGCTTCAACCCACTGCTCCTCACTTCACTCTGTAACAGGAGCCCCTGAGGTGAGGTTCTTTTGAACCAAAATAAGCAAGTGCTCAGACCTTGGAAGTTTACCGCCAGTTCCTTCACAGGAAAGAGAGAGAGGTTCCATTTAGTCTTGACCTTATAAAGAATTAAGAGACTAAGAGCTGTGGAGGGTGGGAGGAGCAGGGGCCACAGCACACAGAATAATCTCCAACAGAGAATTCAGAGATGAGCTTGCATAGTGTATTCAAGAAAGAAAGGGGGGAAAATACCATGGGTTTGTGAACCTAGAAATTCTGTACTGACCTATGAAAGGCTGTGAAAAAGGAAAGAAAACCCAGTCCCTTTACTCTTACCATGTAAACGAGTACAAATGTCTGCTCCTAACTTACAAACTCCAAGGATAACAAAGTATTCCAAGTATCAGGGCCACTGGAGGAAGTAGGGACCGGTTGGAAAGCTCTGGGAACCTGAAATTTCACCCAAGCCCAGTCTATTTAACCCACACCCAATGCAAATAATATCTCATCTCGTGCTGCTGGGACTCGGGAAATGTTTTCTGTAAAAATGAAGGATGAAATCTGACCTAGCCTCCACTTAGAGGCTAACTGACCAGAGCATTTTAAGATTCTTCAGGGGCCCTTTGAAAGAGCATATCAATCAAACACTTGCCAGCAAGTGTCAATTAGCTCAGCAATGAAGTGGAAAGATGACACTGGCTGGGCAACAAAAATCTGCTACTACTAAACACTTCCTTATCCTCAACCTGGCCAAGGACTTTTATTAAATCTAGTTCTTGGGAAAACAATCTTGAGACACAGTGAAATAGAAAACAAAAAATCTTTCCATTTCCCCTTTATTAATGTTAATTCGACTTACCTTTCTAATGGAATATAACATGTCATTTTAAGACTTGATTGACACACAGTTCTTCAATGACAGCAGAGCTCACTTACAGTATGTATGACAGTAGGCCCCATTATGAAAGGTAAGTTGGCCCAAGACAGAGTCCAATGCGTAGTGTATTATTTGGAGTAAAAAATTCCCACAACACAGATCCCTTTTAAAACTGAGGGGAAAGATCAATACAAGAGAAAACATCTTATACACATTTGATTTCTTTAGCTGTTGAAGGCTGGCCTTGAATATCATAAGCACCTGAGTCTTGAATATGGCGTGATAATCTTTAGGAGGCAGGCGCATTCTCTCTCTCGGTCGTGCCTTCAAAAAGTGAAGCTTACCTCACTAGATAGAGAAATGGCACTTCTTGGATTTCATTTCAAGATACTTGGGCAGTGGTAAAGCACCCTTTGACATCTAGGGGCCTCTACACCTGCAGACAAGAGAGCTCTCAGCTCTAAGACAGAGGCATACAATTTTTGTTTTTCTTTTTTTATAATTAGGAAACAGCAACACTCACACAGACCACTCAGATGAGGTGCAAATATTGGGTGCTAGTGGGAAATGCATTGCTATTGAGACTTGCTAGAAGCAATAAAAAGTCATGTTTCCCATGTGGGTTCCAAAGCAGAGGAATGCGGATATTTGCCTCAAACCACAATAATTTTATTATATCCTTCTCTGAACTGGTCTGTGTGTTCCATTGCCAAGCTGCACTGATATCATTCTCTAACTCACAGTTGGATTTAGGAAGGTCTTCTCATCCTCTATCTGATGACAGGGAGGATTGCCAACAGAAGAATTGGGGCTTGTCTGCTCTCCATCAGCTGTTTGTTTCCACAGGATTTACTAACTTGCTCCCCTAGAGGGTGGTGCCTGACATCAGCATCAGTGGGTGTGACAGTGGCACTTCTCAAGGACTTTGCAGAAGAACCAGCATGTACTCTGAAGCACCTAAAAGAACTACAGACTGCTTAAATAACCAGTGACGATGCCCATGACCAGCTATTTCAACATGATTCCTACCTGTCCATTCTCTTAACATTAAAATAAAGTTGTAGTTTTAGGTAAGATCCCAATGTTATCATGCCATGTGTTGTTTCATGGGTCCTGATTCTCAAAGCATTTAACCAATTTAAGAGTTCTTGGTATTAGCAGCAATTAGTCCCTTTATATCATTACTACAGGTGTTTCTTACTGCACCAAGGGATGCTCTTAAATTTCTCACCAGGTTTTAGAATACACTTTGAGTTTGGTTTAGGTATTCTGCCAGTGCAGATGATTTGAAGTTGTTTTATTTTCTAGTAGGAGCAGCAGTTTTCAGTGGAGGATGGAATTGCAGAGGGAGGAGGGTAGATTGGAGAAATCTTGACTGCTACCATCTTACCAGCACTTCTGAGTACTATCCAACTTCAGGATATTGGAAATGTGAGCCTAATGGGCTGGCTTGTTTCCATTTTTAGTGGGTTATTCATTTCTCATGATGAAGTCTTTGTAGCTTTTAGAATAAGGACTTAGAGTCTACATATGCCCTTCTAGTTAAATTAAGTTTTGAGCATTTGCGTAAAAAGCCCAAGCCCATATTTTTCAAGGGTCTGTTTCACTGAAAGAAGGCATTTGCACACATATGGATTGCAGAGTCATGTGAAAAGCTGATGTTCCAGCTGGAACAGGGAGAGATGCACATCACGGTGGGAGCTTACAAGTTTTTTCCTGCTCTGCCCCAAAGGTACCACCCACCCCTTTCCTTGGTTGCAACCGATTCTCTCCAGCTGTGCCTGCCTGCAACCTCGCCTTTGCTGATGGAGAAACTGTACCAGCCCCTTTGTTTGTTACCTTACAAACAGTGGGAATACACAGTGCAGGAAATAAGGGAACAAGGATATAGACTATTCTGGGTTTTTGCCAAAACAACAACACAAAAAACCTGTAACCTTAAATTCAAGCTTTAGTGTGTGGTAGTGGTGGGAGATAGAGATTGCCATTTTCTATTATTGGTTTCAGGTGCATATACAAATCTACAAATGAATACTGTGTTAGAAATACTATAAATATGAGCATAGAGTACATATATGTAAACCACAGGTATATACTGCATTTTTGTGTTCAAGGGGAGCACATTATATAAAATATGTGAATATACAGGAGGGAGGGTGTGTGTGTGTGTGTGTGTGTGTGTGTGTGTGTTTAAGCAGGATTATCTCAGTTTATCTCAATACCAGGCACATACATTGTCTAATGTACAATACATACCCTTGAAGTCAGCTGGTCTGTATTTAGTATAGGAATTAAACTTTTCACGCATGCATACATATTTTAAATTCCAAATATATACAAGCATACAGAACACATACTCCATACGTATTTTACTTCAAATACAAAGAAGATAAATACTTCAAATTACAAATTGCTTTTCATTAAATTGCACAATAGGTAGCTGTCAGGCTGCTCTCTGTCTCCTGGTCCACCCTGCTTTTTCACCAAGAAGCTGGCTGAGCAATTCTCCAAGTATCCCAGATTATTGTCAAAGTTTTATCTTGGGAGAGAACCTGGGAGTTCTGAGAGGTAGGTAAGGTAGCTACACTCTTCATGGAAAAAGCACTAACAAAAAGCTTTACCAACCACTGTTCTACAGTGAGAATTCCAAAGAGTTATCAGTTTCTACTTGTGTGTGACAGAAAGGCAGCTCACTCTGTCTAACTTTAATCCTACATACTAGTCCAACAGCTGCAGTTTTTCACTCAATCCATTAGCTAGACATTCTTATTTAGGGAGCACTTATTTACAAAAAGAGCAACAACACAACAAAAAATACAGTAACCCAAGAGAAATTCCACAATGCCACAAATTATAACCCACTGTCTTACCATGGTGTTAATAATGGGATAATGATGAATTGTGAAAAAGACAAAAGAGTCATCAAGGACCTCATTTACTTTTATATCTTGTTTAGGTTGCTTGCAGGATCCATTAGTAATATAATGCTCTTCCTCATAAGGCTCAAGTTATATCCTCGTGATTTATTAGAGTTAAAAGGCTTGTTGCTAACAGTACAGGAGGCACCACTCCACTCATTGTTTTACACCTGTCAACTGAGCATTCAAACCCAATCTTCTCTTCATTTAGCAGCTAACTTTCCATCATAGTACTTAAAATATTTGGACATGTTACTTATCTTACTTTGGTCGGTGTGTAATACTCTCAAGAGAGGATAAACCACTTTCCTTTTAAAAGATGAAAACATATAGAAAAATCAGCAGTGGAAAAAGTATGAAAAGCAACCTTAGAGCACATTGATTAAAATTCTAGTCATATTACCTAATTCAAGAATGACTTGGGGAAATTACTTAATGTCTCTAAGTCTCAATTTCCTCAACTCTAAACCAAGGAGAGGAATTGTATTTCTATCACATAGTTGTGGTAAAAATTTAATGAGATAACTCACAAGAGGCAATATTTGCTAAATGAACACAGGCTATCATGTCAAACAACCTTTTGCAAAGTGCAACATAATCCAGGTACATACTAATCTTGCATCTGCCCCCATTTTTAGAATTCTAGAAAAAAAAATACATCATTTGAACATAACTGAAAGTTCTCACATACGAGCTGGGCTCCATAATCCATTTAGAACACCACTCTGCCTCTCATAAATACAATCAAGACTATTTTCCAAAGAAGGTATTTCTGTCCTTTGGAGCATCACCTGTATGAGATTAGCAAGATATACCAAACATATGAACACATGTCTCTTGTGATTTAATTATGTCCCCGGGATAAGCTCTTTGTTTCTCTTCCTACAATGCCAAGTACATAGTAAGTCCTCAACAAATGTTTGCCAAATTCATCAACTGCCTACCACTTATCAGAGGTATGTTCAGAATCTTCCCCTCCCAGAAATCATACTCTTATGTACCCACAATGTCTACCAAGCGCTACAGCATGAACTATTCTGACATGGCCTCTAAACTCAGGAGTTTAGGTTCTCTCACATTTTTATTTTTAGAGGAGGTAAGAAATACCACAGTTTTTTTCCTCTGCTGCAAAAACACTCTTTTAATACTTTCTTACCCCTTCCAAAGTTTAAGGAGTATCCCCTAACAACAATATTTTTCAATTCTTTTAAATCAAATTCAAATTCAGCCTTGCATGATTTTTTGGACAGCAGTGTGCTGTAGTGTAATGGTTTGTCAATCTTTCCTTTTTGAAAACAATAGACCATTAAAAAAGGAAACCTCCAATGTATCAACCAAGTCAGGAGAATTGCTGAAGGAGGCAACAGAGAGAAAAAGGACAGAACCTGACCCCTATGTTCTTTAATAGCCTCTGCAGTACCCTGTCCCAAAGCTCTGGAAACAACACTTTGAATGTACATAGTGGAGCACTGGATCTAAATTCATTTGCTTTCAAAAATCAGGTTGTTTAATGGACTGCAGGTTACCACAGGGGTGAGGGGTGGGGGATGGGTAAAATAGGTGAAGGGGATCGAGAGGTACAAACCTCAAATTATCAAATAATGAGTCACGGGAATCGAAGTACAGCATAGAGAATATAATTAGCAATATTGTAATATCTTGGTATATAGTAACAGAGGGTTACCATGACGAGCATTAAGTAATGTGTATAATTATCAAATCACTACATTGTATATCTGAATCCAATGCAATATTATATTCTGTGTCCCAATAAAAAAAAAAAAATCTGGTTGTCTAACTTCTCAGTTGGGTGACCTTGGACAAGATATTTCTTTGTGCATAACTTTCCTTGTCAGTAAACCTCGTAGACCTGTTTTTGAGGATTATTAATTCATACAGCAAATATTTACTGAGTACCTACCATATCCTATATGGAGATACTTTTTCCCAGTACTGAGGGCATAACAAGGAATGAAATAGAAAAAAAATCTCTGCTCTCATAGAACTTACATCCTATTAGGAAAGATAGACAATGAAAAAAAATGCATCTTTAAATACTAGGCAATAAATTATAAGGAGATAATTAAAGCAGAGATGGGAGTAAGAAGTAAAGAGGGGTGCAATTAATAAAATTTATCAGTGGGTGGTCAAGGAGGGCCTCACTGACAGGTAACACACTGAGCTAAGACGGAAAGAATGTAAGGTAAAAAGCCATGTGTCTATATAAGAAAAGACTTAAGGACAGTGCTTAATAATATATATGTAATAAATAATGCTGATTATCATAGCCAATACAATTTAAACAAAGAAAGCACAAAACTAGGATTAAAAATTCTGTGTCTGCTACTTTACCACCTCTATGGGGCCTTGAACCACTTATAATGAGCCCTCTGAGATTACAGTTTTTTCATATGGCAAATGGAATAACAATACCTGTACTTTTTACAGTGTCATTAAGCAAATAAAATGAGAAAATATACATGGAAACACTAATAGATAAAGAATCACATAAATATTACAACTATCACAACCTCTCTTAAGCTATCTTTCCACAGTGGCAGACTACCATTCCATCTTATTAACAAGGTATCCAATGATTTGATTGATAGCCCAGGAAGAGGGTTTCTAAGATAAAAATTTTAGTTCTCTTGTAGAGAGTCAGACCATGAACAGAAAGAGCTGAAACCGAGCTAGATTGATTTCCAATCAAGGAAACCTAAACACTAACCTTGCAAAAGGCTAAACTCGCTGGGGCTCTGGGTTGAGAGAACAGCCATCTGTTTGCTCTGGTCCTTGGCTGATTCCTTAGAAACTCCCATCTGGGTGGTTTCAATACCTTTCAACCTTCCTTTTGCCTTCCTATAGATTTAATAGCTTTTGTTCACGCATTCAACAAACATTTAATGAGTATTTACAATAAACACAGAACCACATGCAGATTTGGGTAAGGGGATGAACTAAACCAGGACTCAGCCTAGGCAAATCTTCTGCAGACAGAAGGGGAAAAGGTTGGGGGCAAAGAAAAAATGGATTCCTTCTACACCACTTCCAGGATTCCTCTGGTCTGGACAAGTCTGAGCCTTGAACATACTTCACTGGGTAACTGTAAACAAAATGAGAACCTTCAGGCTAATGCCACACTAGCTTACACTTGGCAGGCAATCCCAAAACAAATCCCAGATTCTGGAAATACAAATATTGAGGCACACGAGTTATCTCTGGCTTTTTTTTCAACAAATATTTACCAAATGCCTGCATAGTAACAGGCATAGGTAACCAGAATTCAAAAACAAGATTCCCAATTGCTCAGCTCTTCCAAAGCCCTTCTTCTTGTCTAACAATTGTCCCATTTTCCCCTGTGGTCCAGTGCACAGTTCAACAACTAGCCAAACTTTCCTACAGTGGAGAGTTTCTGGTAGTAGAAGTACTGAAGTAATACAAACATAAAGCCAATATAAATCCCATGTCCAGGCTCTCATTTCCCAAACAGCATGGCTTCTATTTAAAGCACCCACTAGTCCCCTCCAGGATTTCTGTGATCATTCTCTTTCGGTAATTTTCCCCTTCTGAAGTTTATAAACCTTTCCTTCTAGGCCTTCCCGAAAAGGATTAAATAACAGACTGGGACTACCAATCTTCTCACCAATATATTTCAAGAAACACAGCTAACATAGATCAACATGAAACTCAAATATTCAAAAATCCAAAAGAAGGTGAGGAAGGGGGAACTAAAACAAAGAGGGGCAAATGGAAATAAAATAATATAAATAGCTGACCCAAATCCAACAATCAAACTAAATTTAACTAACCACTCATCACTAAAAGACAGAAATTATAAAAGAAGAGATCAACTACATTCTATCTGTAAGAGACACACTGAGAACAAGACATAAAAGTAAGTGCTTGTGAAAAGAGACATCATGCAAACAGTTAAGCACAGGAAGGGTGGAAATGCTGTATCAATATAAGGTAAAATAGACTTCAAGGAAAGAGCATTATAACCAAAGATAAAGAACAACATTTCAAATGTCACAATTAACGACTAATCAGGTAAACCCAACAATCTTAAATGTGTTACATGCCAAACAATGAAGCCTCAAAAGAGGTGACATTTGAGGAAAGACAGGAAGGGGGCCAGGGCCCACCGGGATGCACGACTGAACAGCACCAGTGCGAAGACCCTAAGCCCAAAACTTGCCGACAACAAGGAGCCAAGTGTGGGGCCCCACAGGCCCAAGTCAGGAAGGTTTATCAAGAAGATGGAAGGGGTAAACTATTTAGTACTAATTTAATTAAATACAATGAAGACCCTGGAGGTCACTGGTGACCACGAAGAGAGCAGTTCTGTGGAAGTGGTAGGGCCAGAGAAGATTTGAGAGAGGATGGGAATGCTGGATCCAGCAAGTATAGACACGTCTCAGGGTTTGTGCCTCAAAGGGAAAGAAAGAAATGGGATAGCAGTTGGAGAAGAAAGTAGAGCAAGGGTTTTTTTGTGTTTAAGATGGTAAAATAGCATGCTTACATGCTGATGGATATGATCCTGAAGAGGTAAAAACTGGTATCACGGAAGAGAGCAAAACTGCTGGAGGAATGCCCTTGGCCGAGGTCAAGCACCTTTCCTATCTCTATAAGTACTTCTCTTACCACACTCACCATTCTGAAGGCTTCTAAAATCAGCTGCTGTCATCAACAGTTGTTGAAATACTGCATTAATTATTAAAATGCAATTGCCATTTCACTGATAAATCAACAAAAATTATTACTAGAGCATTTGAGGAAAAAGAGCAAACTCTTAAAGCAACACGTGCAAGGTGGTTCTGATTTCTTTAGTGATCCTATCAAGTGCCTCATCTAGCTCTTTCTCCTTTTGTTTCTTCTCACTGCTCAGTGTTCTGTGGACTATGTTTTCCTGTCTTCTGGAGCACTTGATCAAAAATTTATTTTTCTTGATGCGGATTCAATTGCATACAATGCCCTTATGTGCTCACACAACCTCATTTCTCAAAGTATTCAAAAATGGAGTCTATGTGAAGTGTTCTACCCAAGAATGTGTGCATGGGATTTTTATTTTCCCGAGGCTATTGCCAGTTTCTTGGCAATAAAACTATATAAACTAAACTAATTAAGGATTTAAAACACACTGCTAGACAATTTAGAGCCACACTCTGAAGGTTAATTAAAAAGAAATAAAGAGAAAAGGCAAAAAAAAAGAAAAAAGGCTATGCCATACAGAGGTATATGGTAAGAGTCAAGAATCACAAAATGTTTTTTAGGTTTAATTACTTTGTTCCCTTAACCAGAAGATATTAACAACACACAAGATTTACGGTCACGTTATATAGTATGTACAAGTCAGATCCAACTCCCAATAAGATCTGATTAGAAAGAGGGAGGGTAAGATTCCATGGGCCTCTAGTTTTCATTATCCCAAAGAAGAAATGATGGATAGAAAACTCAAGTCAGGATTCCAGATAGAAAATATACAAAAGCATGCATAAAGAACTGATTCCTTTTCGAGTAGAAATTGTGAGCTAACATTAAGAGCACATAGGTCAATAATCTTTTTTTTTTTAGTTTTTTAATAACTAATCTATTTTTGGATTATCAAACAAATCTTATAAACAGTCATAATTGTTCTTAAAATTCTTAAGAGACCAGCATCCTAAATGAAAAACACAATCACTGTTAGAGACACTGACCCCTCAAATAGGGTGAGAGCAAGAAATCTGGGAAATAAACTAGTGCCAAACCCTGCCTTCACCCTGTGGATGTGGGCACAATACATAGACCATGAGCTTTCACTTCAAGAATAGCACAGGGCAGCAGGGATAGAGATAAACCTCAAGGCTTGGTCAAGATGAACAATCTGATAGGAGACAGTACACAGAAAGTGTAACCCAGAGAGCTCTACTCTCAGTGTAATGGGGAGTACAGAGTGGACAGCTAGATAACTAAAAAGACTCTACAGATGTTTGGATATTTAAAAACATATTTCTTAATAATTAATCTAAAACTAAACAAAAATAATGCATATCATAGAGGACCACTAGTACCATAGTTTTGCAATACTTTTCTGGAGGCCAGTTATAGCAAGATACAGAAAAGAAATGAAAGGTATAAGAATTATAAGACTTACAAAGAGAGAATCAAAAATCTTATTTGCATATATGATTATCTACATAGAAAACCCAAAGGAATATACAGGCAAATTATTAGAACTAATACAATAGCTTAAGAAAGGTTACTAGATATAAAATACATAGAATTCAATTGCAACATTAGAAAAATATAATTTTTAAAAATACTATTTATAATATTTATAATGTAAACAAAAAATCTAGATGTAAATCCCACATCTATGGATATTCAAGTCTTTTGTGAACAAAACTATAAAGCTATATTAAAAGACACTGTAAGTAAATGGAGAGATATACCATGTTGGTAGTCTCTTCAACTGATCTATAGATTCATTATCCTGCCAGTTAAAATCCCAATAGGGTTTTCTTTCAGAGTTGAGCAAGTTGATCCTAAAATTTATATATAAGAGCAAAGGGTCTAAAATGAATGGCCACAGTGGTAGATAAGTACACCAAGAGAACCAAATCAAACTCAAACACACATAGAAACTTGACTTATCATGAAAACATACTGAAGTAGAAAGAAAAGACAAACTGTTAGAAAGGTAGTGTTAGAACACTTGGAAATACCTGAGGGAAAAAAGAGAAGAAACTGGATACCTGCTTCACATCCAACCCTAAAATCAATTCCAGGTAAATAAAAGTCTTAAGTGAGAAAGGCAAACGTCTTAGAAGACATCTAGGAAACAGCTTTTCGTCTTTGGTATAGAAAAGAATATCCTTAGTAAGACACAAAAGGACACAAATCAAAAAGGAAAAGATGGATTTTTAAAAAATGGGCTCTGATAATGAAAACTTCAGTTATTTAAAGGATATAAAGAAAGGGAAAGAAAAGCCATAAATTAGGAAAACATATTTATGAAACATAAATTTGCACAGGAATCCTGGAAGATAACCACTGGCCATGTGTGGCTATTTTGATTCAAGTTAAAATTAATTTAATTACTCAGTAGCTCTAACTACATTTCAGGCGCTCAGTGGCCACATGCAACTAGTGGCTGCTGGGTTAGCATTATACCACTGGAACAGCCCCAGCATCACAGAAAGTTCTCTTGGACAGAGCTAGTCTAGAACATGTATAGATGTTTTAAACTTCTAAAATACACAGGCAACCTAATTTTAAAAATGGATAGAGATATTAGCAGACATTTAACAGAACACAAAGAGACAAAAATGTACCATAACATGTAAACCATATTCATTTCAACCTCATGAGTAATCAGAGTAAAATAAACTCGTTAGATACTGTTTTATAGAATTTGAGACCTAAGAGCTAAGCAGTTCCCTAAAGATTTCATACTGGGTGTTGACAGGGTCCTGAGTTATTAATCAGATAAGAAGATATCAGGAGTCTGTTTCCTCACTATAAAATGAGGATGTCTCCTGTCAATTCAACCCACCAAAGTGTTGTAATAGTGAAGTGATAGCAAAGTATTGAGTAAATATTCAAAACTAAGCTTTTATTGTTGTTGTTACTGTTAGGACCAGAATATTGAAAGGGTCTGGAAATCATGTCACAAAAGAAGAAATTATTTGGGACAAGGTATTTTAAAATTTAGGCAAAATGATAATGGCATGATAATAATCTCCAAGTACTAGATGTAAACGAGGCAGATGATTTTGTTCAGGGTTCCTCCAGAGGGCGGACTGGAGAGACTGCAGCAAAGTTAAAAGTATATCCTGGGTCAACTTAAAAGAGAACTTCTTGACAATCAGAGAGAGGAGACAACTTACTCCGTGTTAATTCTCCTTCATCTGAATTATTCAGATAAGTTATTCAGAGTTTAGCAGGGAGGCCTGTTTTGGATGAAAATACAAAACTTTCAAATAAACTGTTAAAGCAAAAATAGAGATAGTGTAACATTGCGTGAAACTAATTTTGAAAACTAGCTCTCTTAATAATCATGAGGTTATCGGTAACTTACTTTACCTCTTGCAGCTTCAGTTTCCTCCTCTGGAATAAGGATAATATTTTTCGCTCAAGGTTATTTGGAAAAGTCAATCGTGATAATGATAAGAGACTGAAATTGCCTAGCACCAGTGTTTCTTATGTGCTCAATCAGCTGCTATAATCTAAAAAAATTATTATGAAAGGCTTCCAAACTCGTTCCCAGAGAGATAAATAAAGCAATGACACCAGTTGCAGAAAAAAAACAACTTTTAGGTTTGAAAAAAGCTGAAGAACAATTTGTATCTGTTACTTCAAGGAAAGCAACAAAACCAATATCCCTGGATCAGTTTCTTTAAAATGTTATCAAATGGCCTTTGGTCTCCCAGAAAGTTTCCTCAAATACGCTTTGGCTAGGAATCTTCCCTCCCCTAAAAAACACTTTAAATTTCATGACCCTAAAAGCACTTTCCTGGTTGCAGAAATAAAAATAAGACAGGAATTATGAAGACTTGATATAGCAAACCACATCATATTCATAATTCAGGTCATTAGTTTTAAAAAATATCTAAAGCTAAGAAAAAGCATACATATATAACTACTCATATCCTCTAAATTTAACCTGCAGAAACCAATTAAAAAAAAAACAGGAAATGCTAAACTTCAAGATTAAACCACAGTAATTTATTATAAATATCTGCTCTATAAATGACTTCACTCTAATGGCACTTGCCAAGGTTTTTCCTCTTGTACAGCACCTCTGAAGTTCAGATCAAGTCAAGCTATTTTCCTTGAGTAGCATAAAAATAAAAAATAAACTCAGAGAGACTTTAAGGTGTGTGTTTTACTATAGTTATCTTTCATTGTGTGAAAGCACTCTGCTACACTCTGCTTTTTCGCTTGGTCCTGTTTTTTACTTAAGTTTCCAACTTAGCTTCAAATTACCAGGTGATGGTCACACAGCGTAATGAAGTTGGTGGATTAGCTGAAATTAAAACCCAGAATCCTCTTTACCACCCTTCTTTTCAAGCACAGATCAATTATTTATAACCAAGTTCACCAACACTATGTTTTAATTCAGGAAGCAATCTATTTGAAACCAGCTACAAATAAAGTAAACAGAATCTGGCCTCAGAGCTTTTTGACCCCACAGTGTGTGGGGAAAAGATGGGAGGAAAGAAGCAAAGGGAGAATACAAGAGGAGGGGAAAAAAATGAAAGAAGAAGCCAATATTCATTTGGCCGCTTCTATGCCAGAACCTTCCACATAAAGGATTCACTTATTCTAAGTTAATTTGACATTATTTAATTTTCACAATTATATAAGAAAGGTATTACATTCTCCTTACTTAAAGCTGAGAAACTGTAGCTCAATAAGACCAAACTGTGCCATTACCAGGGTTCATGGAGGAAGTAGGAAAACCAGAATTTGACCTGACTCCTTTATCCTGTATCAGATGAAACAATTTCTAGTATTTTAAAATTTGAATAGTTTAGGAATTTTCAAAAGAAAAAGGAATTGAATTATTTCCCAAGTACAGCACAAATAGCAAAAAACTACCCATATAACCATTATTTCAACTGCCTCTAAGAACTCATGTGAAGTTGTCACCATTATGATTAAAATGCATATGAAATCATATACAGAGAAGAACAGGAAACCTCACATGGAGTTTGCTGGGAAAAAGTAATGAAACCACATCCAAAAGCAAGACAAAGAGACTGTCAAGTACCAAATAACCTCTTACCTGCTGTACTTCACTTTCTCCATTTGAGATTTTCTCAGTGTAAACAAAGGAGTTGAATATCCGCTGCAACACAAAGAAAATGAATAAACATTAGACTTTTTAAATAAGACAGCCATTTTCTCTATGAGTGTGTTTGTGTGAATAATTTGTTTACAACGCAACAGAATCAAGCAGAAAGAATTTAATTAAAATACAGTTACTTTACACAGAGAAATCCAACTATCAGCCAAATTCAATCACACTTATATAAGCAATACCCAGGCACTTCTGCAGTGAAATAAACCAGATGTTACACTGTATTTTTCATTTTCAAAAATACATTTAATTACAGAGTTCCGGAGCCCATGCCATTTTATCCGACTGGTATAATTTGACAAAGTTGTGTTTCTCATTTAAATCCTGCACTCCCTGAATGCTGTAATTGTTTACAGACACTACGATCTAATGTAATAAAGCTCTTTAAAGAAGATTCTTTCCATAGTCTCTCATGTCCCTGTCTAACCAGTACCTACCCAATATTATCTATCACCTTCATTACCCAAGCACCCCTCAGGATAGTAACATAATAGGGCTTGCCAAATATGTGTGGCCTTAAGAGAAGATCCAGTTCTTACATGCCTGGAACTACGACAGCCATGCCAAGACATTAGTCCAAAACTGGGGTACACAGGCACACACATTATTCTACCGGTCTCTGCCCAGTTAGTACCCGCTCCTCCCCATATTGCCTACATTTAAAACATTTCTGCAGACTTATGCTTTACCAAACCCTACCATTACTAGCAATCGTAAGAGATTAACATGTAATAAACTAAAGGAAAATGTAAGAATCCAAGATATGCATCTGTTAGAGGTGCAAACAAAGAGCAGTGACCTCATCATTTATCCTAAAACTTTATAAAGATACCACTGGAACTCTCCAGAGGAGTAAGAAGTCAGACCTAGGAATGTCCCTTTTTCCTTTCTATCCTATTGCCAAGGATTTGTCAGCATCTGGGACAGCTTCCCAGATGGCCTAACACACCTGCATAGCTGTGCTATGGAAGACAAGTGCCAGTTCATCAAGTGCTGTGCAAATGAAGGAAGATCAAGGTGCTGGGGCTGGGAGAAGAGGCAGGGGGGAAGGGAGAGGCGATAGAAGCATGCAAACCTGGGAAGGAATGAGATGGGATGAGATGAATTATAGTCTGGAAAACTAATTATGAATTGCCATAATTTTCCAACGTGCCATTCATTAATTCAACAGGTGTTTATTTTCTCTTTCCTAAAAATGACTGCTGATAGGAAAGTTACAGAACATGGTGAAAATGATGTTGGCTACTATTTATTAAAGGCTTACAAGGGGCAGACATTATTCTAAGCATCTTTTACTCATTTAAGTACATCTCTTCACTTAGTTTCATAAGACACCTTTGTGACAGGCATTATTATTGACCCCATTATACAGATAAGGAAACTGAAGCATAATTTATTGAGTGCCTTATGAGACACACATATACTGTACCCCATGTGCATCTTACTTAATCTTCATAAGAAAACTACTGCAGCTCCAAAGATGAAAAACTAAGACCCTGGGAAGTTAAATAACTTATCCAAAGTCACTTGGCAAGGTTGGAATCTGAACCCAGGCAGTGTGGCTCAGTCTGGTGTTCCTAACTCTATTGGCTCATAAGAATGGTTGCTTGCCACATACAAGAAACACTCTTCTTAGGTACTAACACCCAAACATAACTCAGATCAACAATTCCCTTTGTGTCATTCTGAAATTCAAAAGGCTCTGAAAATCAAGTTTTTGCTTAATATGTTTGTTAGCAAAAGATGATACGACCTGAACTTCTTTTACAGTAAATCCAAACTTGAATTGATATGTATTTATAGTCTTATAACCACGTATTGTGAATATTCATTAGTTTTGATGCAGATGTTTTAATGCATCAGATTACAAGGATCTGCTCCAGATCTCACTGGGGGTTATCAAGGGACATCAGTATTCTGAATCCTGAAAACAGATCTTGTTTTGGAAAAGGGATTACAAATCTGTAGACCTCCATTCTCACAAACTGTAAATTTCCAGTTTTCTGTTGACCAACTCAATTCACTACATTGTAACACTTTTAGAGTCTGGGCCAATGTCACTGCCACCTATACTCCCAGACCATATTCTTTCTTTCTTTCTTTCTTAATTATTATTTTTAATTTTGTTATCATTAATCTACAATTACATGAAGAACATTGTGTTCACTAGGCTCCCCCCTTCACCAAGTCCCCCTGCACCACCCCATTACAGTCATTGTCCATCAGCATAGTAAGATGCTGTAGAATCACTACTTGTCTTCACTGTGTTGCACAGCCCTCCCCATGCTCCCCCCCACACGCTAATTATACATGCTGATCGTAATACCCCCGTTCTTTTTCCCCACCCTTATCCCTCCTTTCCCAACCATCCTCCCTAGTCCCTTTCCCTTAGTCCATTCTTGGGTTCTGTGATTCTGCCACTGTTTTGTTCCTTCAGTTTTTCTTTATTCTTATACTCCACATAGGAGTGAAATCATTTGGTACTTGTCTTTCTCCGCCTGGCTTATTTCACTAAGCATAATACCCTCTAGCTCCACCCATGTTGTTGCAAATGGTAGGATTTGTTCTCTTCTTATGGCTGAATAATATTCCATTGTGTATATGTACTACATCTTCTTTATCCATTCATCTACTGATGGACATTTAGGTTGCTTCCATTTCTTGGCTACTGTAAATAGTGCTGTGATAAACATAGGGGTGCATCTGTCTTTTTCAAACTGGGCTGCTGCATTCTTAGGGTAAATTCCTAGGAGTGGAATTCCTAGGTCAAACGGTATGTCTATGTTGAGCTTTTTGAGGAACCTCCATACTGCTTTCCACAATGGTTGAACTAATTTACATTCCCACCAGCAGGGTAGGAGGGTTCCCCTTTCTCCACAACCTCGCCAACATTTGTTGTTGTTTGTCTTCTGGGTGGTGGCGATTCTTACTGGTGTGAGGTAATATCTCACTGTGGTTTTAATTTTCATTTCTCTGATGACTAGCGATGTGGAGCATCTTTTCATGTGTCTGTTGGCCATCTGAATTTCTTCTTTGGATTAACTGTTTGTTCAGCTCCTCTGCCCATTTTTAAATTAGATTATTTGCTTTTTGTTTGTTGAGGTGTGTGAGCTCTTTATATATTTTGGAATGTCAACCCTTTATCGGATCTGTCATTTATGAATATATTCTCCCATACTGTAGGATGCCTTTTTGTTCTATTGATGGTGTCCTTTGCTGTACAGAAGCTTTTCAGCTTGATATAGTCCCACTTGTTCATTTTTGCTTTTGTTTCCCTTGCCTGGGGAGATATGTTCGTGAAGAAGTTGCTCATGTTTATGTCCAAGAGATTTTTGCCTATGTTTTTTTCTAGGAGAGGAGGCTGTATTTTGGTCCCTGTTTTACTCATTTATTATTTTAACAATTATTAATAATGATTGCTAATACTTTTTATGGAGACCTTTATGGTTTGTAAGCATTTCTATACTCTCTACACCTAAAAAATGTGAGTGGTCAAAGAAATCTTAAAAAGCAGTAAAGGTTTAGATGAGCAGTTAGTGATTCTATAGACCATCTATTTTACACGACCTTCTAACAATCACCAAAGCGAGTAACTTTTTGCCTCTCTCCTTCCCCTCAGGAGAGGGGTGTTAGTGAGAGCCCCATAGAACCTAGATAAGTAACTCATGACTAAACAGTTCAGCCAGCCATGTCCAGTGCAAGGTTAAAAATTCAGGCTTATGTTTGTGTACAAGATCTCAAGTTTGTTTCCACTACACTCTAGGTCAGTGGGTGGTAATTGTCTTTCTTAAAACTCAAGGCCTGCTAGGCCCAACTCTCAAAAGCTTCAGGCTCAGTACTTTTATATTTTACAATTTCACATAAATGATCACATCTGATCCCACAACACCCCTATGTGGTAGGCAGGGCAGTGATCTGAAACCAATTTTACATAATAAAACCTATTGGCACAAAAGTTAGAAAATGTATCACAGGTAAGAAATTGAAGTGCTGAGATCTGAACCCAGGTCTTGAGTTAAAAACAGGCATTGCTTTTAACAAAGCTATTAAATTTACTCACATCACATTTTTGTTTAGGATAATTGAGAAACTCTAATACCTACCTATAGAAGAAAGTGAGGATTTGGGCTTTTTCTACCCATTTTATTTTAAGCAAGATATAATGTGCTGGCACCTGCATACGTGACCAATGTCAGGAGTAAGAATCCTATACAAAAGTTTTTATTTTTTATTACTTTCTATTGATACATGAAACTGTGAAAGAAACAGAATACAGGGTTTGTGGGTTTTTTTGGGGGGGGGCACGTTTTGAGAGCCAGGAATTCCAAATGATATACCTAGTTGCCATTTTGGTGACCTCAGGGTAAAGAGTTTCTCAGTTGTTAGACGACTTGAAAAATGGAAATGGAAAGTTTTCCTAAAACATGAAAATGATGAGCAATCCCAAGAGGTCAGATCATTTGGTCTTCCTGGATGATTTACTCACAGCAACAGGGTTAGCGTATGGGTGGGTGGGGTGGGCATTCTGCATTCTATTTCCAAGTTGTCATTTTCTCTTATCCCAATTCCCTGGCGGACCAAAGGAATTCTGGAAATGTGAACTCTTCCTCTGAGCACAACCTGGAGGGCATCCAAAGTGCCTCTCCTCGTGTGCATATCCCTGGAAGTACGGCAAAGACACTATCCACCCTTGCCTGTTGCTCCTTCTCATTTTCACCAGATGCTAAAAGTAAAAATATATGCTTTACTGTACAGTGAAAAGGTCATTAAAATGGGTGGAGTTTTAAAACATTTTAAGTAGAAGTATTTCACTGAACCCTATTAGTTTAGTTGATTTCCATAATCAAAGGAAAACAAGATGCCTTATTCTTATGCTCATGAGCAGTGAGGACTCTGATCTAAAGACAAAACTGACCTTTCTTTCAATATACACTTTGGAAAACTACAGCATCTTCTGAAGTTAATTATATGTATATCCCGTGACCCAGCAGCTCCATTCCTTGCTATATACTGAGCAAAAATGTGTTTATATGTTTACCCAAAGAAAAGCATAAGAATGTTCATACCAGCACTACTCATAATAGCCCCAACCTGGAAAATATCCAAATGCCTATCAGCAATAGACTAGACAAATAAATGGTGTTTTCACACAATGGAATATTCCGAGATGGGAATGAACATACAAATGGCAACATGCATAAACATGATGACTCTCAGAAATGTAACAGTAAGTGAAAGAAGGCACTAGAACACAAAGTATATAATTCCATTTATATCAAATTCAAAAACAGGCAAAACTCATCTTTCAGAATCAGGATTGTGGTTACCCTTTGAGGGAGAGTGAACAGAACACAGCAGGAAGGCTGCTTCTGGGATGCTGAAATGTTCTATTTTTTGATCTGGGTGCTGGCTAAGGGATGTGTTCACTTTAGTGAGAATTCATCAAGTTTACACTTACGACTACACTCTTCCTGTGTATATGCTATACGTTGATAAATTTACTTTAAACATACATTCCAGGCAGTCTTTAAAATAGACCCTATTCAAATATTTTTGGATATTTTTTAAACTATGCATTTTAAAAAAGGACAAAAATCTTAAATGGGCTATTATAAATACTTAAGGAAACATCTACAGCCCAATCTGTAATCCAGATGAAATTGGGACTGTACCGCCTGAAGAATCCCATAACAATTCGCAGATAAGGTCTCTTGAGCCTTCCCTGAGGCTGTATATTAATTGCTCCCCCACACTCTCAGTACGTAATGTTATTTAGTTCTTCAGTTTCCCATCCAATGGGACTGTACTAACCTGAATTTTCAGCAAGGAAAAAGGTGTCTTTATCTGAGTTTCATCAAACCAGGATGCTCTAAATTTACATAATACAATTTAATCAATCTCCTCTCTGCATATTCTATTCTTTTATTCACTAAGCACTGCCCTTCGCCTCCTACAAGAGGAGGTTCAACTCAAAGTTAGAAATTAAAGAGTCATTAACAATTGAATACAGATTTCCCTACCTCCACCGCAAGAGAAGGAGAAAAGACATGGTGCTGTGGGTGTGTGTGCTAGTGCACATGAGTGTGTATGTGGGGAGAGTGGCCTGCTTTCCCCCACCTCCTAAGGGCTGCACCTTCCCTGTCCTCACCCCCACTCTGCTAACCCACCCCCTACCCTCCGGCTCCTTCCCTCCCAAATCTATTTAACTTGAGCCTGCTTAACAGATGGCAAGAGAATTCCACTTTGCTGGAACAGGAACAATTACATGAGTGTTTAATAAAATGGTCAGTCCAGACAGCTGGCCCCACCTTCACTCTTCTGACAGCTCTGCCAAATTTTAACTAGATATTTAAATGAATGGTACAGCACAATACCACAGTGAAGAAATAAATACCTCTACAAGCCTAATGAGATTCTGTTGGTCTCCTTCCCTGATCTTTGCTAAGAAAATGCAGGACTGAATTTTTATTCAAAAGCTTATTCTCTTGATGTTTACAGGTCTCCAGTGCAAGCCAATTTGGCTGACAGTTCACTAATAGCTTCATTCCCTTCTGGATCTCTTCCTATGATTCTAGGAATTGTGGCCAATGGGGAGGAAAATATAGATCACCACTTTTATCTCAAGAAGTTGACCAACATTAACCATCAAGAAAGAAAGTACTGTCATTAAAACAAACTCCTACAATCACTAGACAGGGAATAAGTGGCAGCTTAATAAAAGTGTTTCAGAAAAGAAAACATACGCATGACTCTCTTCTCCCCTAAGTGTAACCCATGAATAATCTTTTACTAGGTCTTAAGGGATCTCTCCTGCCCAGATTAGACATCATCTGATTTTTATAAGATTATTTAACCTCACACTTAAACATAAAAGATGGTCCAGAAAAATGGCATTCTCTGAAGTTCATCATTATGCATTCTGAGGTCACAAATCTGGTGCTATAAATCTCAGTCATTTTTAGAAATCTCTGAACTTGTTCATTCTGAAAACAGATGACACAAGAATATAGTTTACCAAGAGTACTGAAAATGTTACCACTAAAAAGAAAATTCAACAATAACCTCAATGTTCAACAATCAGGGACTGATTCAATTACTCTTCATTCAATTAAAAATATATTGTGCAGCTATTCAAAGTATGCTTACAATGATTTTGTTATTGCTCATATTTTAAAAGCTGCATTTAAATATGCAAATATTATTCTAGCTGTATGTGTGAGGTATAGGCTATACATAATAACATTATCATATATATTATCAAGGGTTGAGATTGGAATCAGGTGCTTTATAACACATTATCTCATTAAATATTCACAACCCTTCATAGTAGTTAGGATGTCCTCATTTTACAGGAAACTGAGATTCTGAAAGTTTTAACTTGCCCAAATTTGACCATTAGTAAGTGGCCAAGTCTGGATGCAAAATTTGCCTTACTCCAAAGTTTATGTATTGTTGTCTTGCCAATGGGTCTCAGCCCTGGGCAAGTTCACTGTGGATTCAGTGTGACCAAAGAAATGACAGTAGAACGTTCTTGGGATAAAAGGGTTACACCCAATTTTATTTCCACCGTGGCAGGTCAAACACTAAAATTCCTTCCACTTAGAGCGAGTCTGCAAGCAGCAAGTCAGTCTCTGCCTATGGGCCTCTCTGCCCCCACAGCCTTCCTCTGGGCCTCTGTCCTCTGCTCTGCTCTCCTGCAGCCTTGCAGCCATGCCACCGTGTTGCCCAGAGCACTGAGCAGAGCTCTTTATAGAGTCAATAATGACGTATTGCCCACACCTGTGTAGTGAGCTAGCCAATCCGGGCCAGGTGAGAATCTTGGCCACAGGAACTTTAATTTTATCCACAATCATCCTCTATGTAAACACCACCTAAATTGAGGAAACTTATGTAAAATCTAGTAAGTGACCAAAATAGTAGTATGGCTTGCCTGTAAATAATGAATCCAGAACATATTTTCTTTTCTCCCCAGCCCCCCATCTCAAAATGCAGCATGTATTTCCTTTGTAATGGATAATGACAAAGATTTTTCAAAGAATTGTCACCCTAAAAAAAAGGCACTCGGAGTTACAACAACACAAAGAATCATTTTCACTAGATCACCACCTTGAGAGATTCCAGAGGAAAAAATAAATGCAGGTACTTATGCTTGATCCTCACTATAAAAATTAGATCTTGAAAAGCACAGTGAATTCCAGTAACAGAGCTATTCCAGTGTCATGACAAAGGGAAATGCTGAGGTACTGGAAAGCATGACAGAGGAAGAGGCCTGGAGGGAATTTCAAGCAAAACTAGTCATTACACAATAGATGACCTTGTATAAATGGTACTTGGGGGTACACAAGTCCTGGCCCAACAGACTTCCTTATTTTGTTTTAAGGTTGTTACATTATTTAAAAAATGATCATAGCTGTTGCTTGTATGGTGTGTATTATCTATCTGGCAAGAGGTACTTTACATATATTAACTCACTTAACTTCATAAATGTGAAGGTGAATTTATATACAGAGCCCTAAAAAATTATGATAGTTATTCAGACAGTCTTGATGGTTGTTCCAGTATTACTCTACTCTATTGTGGTTCATCTGTTAGGAATATTCTCTTAATGAGTGTTATTCTACGGCAGTTGGAGCTACCGGGAGAAGACAAATACCTGGGCAGATATTTACCAGCTTAAATCCACCTCATTTTAACAATCGCCCACCAACGGTAATCTCTCCCTCCTCTAAACTTCAGCAAAGATGGCCTATGCTACAATTAAAAAATATGTTCACTTTAAGTTTTAAAAATATGTAGAACATTTGAAAATATGGAAAGAAAGAAGAGACAAAAAGAAATCTAGTATCCGACTACTCAGTAAAAACCAACTACTACTTACATCGTACTTTACTTTCTTCCAGTTTTGGATTTTTAGGTTCTAACTTTGTTGTAAATTCTTTGATGACTAGTCCATGCTGTGGTTCCTTAGCTCAGTGCATTGTACCTAGTGAGCATTAGGTAAGCATTTGTGTTTCTGGTAAACCAGGCATTAACTTATTCAGATTACCTTGGTAGGTTATTCAACCAGCTAGCAAAAAAAGGAGAAAACTACCCTTTCTTTTTAAGATAAAAAATGTTCCCCTTCTCTCAACAATCCATCACAAATGTCTCCCCTGTCCCTCCTGTCTTTTCTTCCCTGTCCTCTTTAGGCTGTAAGTATACATACACAGTCACTGGGATACTTCAAGTTCGCAAAAGAACTCAAATTATTAATTCCTTAAACTAATAGCATTTAACTTAACACCCTTCAAACCAAAATGAGCTCTGAATAGCAAGAAGGCAAGTGGGAGAGTCACAAGTCGGTGACGAGTGTCACTTTTACAAAGGACAGCCTGTTTTGGACCACTCTATTCCCTCAAAGGAAATTACAGGGAAAAAGGAACGGCCTGCAGTCTGATTTAGCAGGGAAAATCTAAAGCAATCTTAGCAAGCAAGGTTTCTAAATCTTGATCACTTGATTTCCTGTTGTAGCATTCAAAAACAGGCAAGTAGGGAAGTAAATATGAACCCAGAGAACAAAGGCAAAAGAGGACAGAAACACTTCCTTAAATGCAATAAAGCTTATGGAGGATTATTGGATTTTTGTTGTTGTTTTGACTTTCAAAGGGGGCAAGAGGGAAAAAAGCATGTAGATCAGTTCAACATGTTGGAAAGATTCAGCCTTTAGCCAATGTAACTTGACTATAAGTAATACTCATGACAATGCATGTGGCGACCTTTCAGAAATGAAAGCTGAGTGGCCCAAATGCTCTACACATGGTTCCAAATTTCCACTCTCTTAATTCCCCACCCCCCACCCCCTGGAGCTCCAGTAAGACATTTTGTTTCACCTGGAAAGAAAAAGAGTGTTGGGGGGACTATTGGCTGTGCATTTATTCTTGGGAGTGGGGCATGGCAGTGCGGTGGGGGAGGACTTCAAGTATACAAGCTTTTAATATTCAGGAGGTGTGCGCAAACCCATACACATGCTCAGGGCTTTGGGAATCCATCTATTCAGGACAAAAGGACTGGAATCCCTGAAATACTTAACCTTCCAGACCTACGCAACAATATTTAATTAGTAACTCAGTCAACCATGTCCTTTCTCAAGGAGTCAGAAATCATGTAAACTATGGCCCCACATTCTTAAGGAGCTCAGGCTCTAGTTGGGAGAAGAAATTAAAAACAAAACCTTATAAGTAATAGTGAACAAAGCAATACAGACTCAGTATAAACTCAGAATGTTTGGCACAGGCCCAAGGTGTTGTCAGGGGGTTGGGGTAGGGACTCTAAACAGATGGGACTTGGACTCCAGAACTTGGGTGACAGCACTTCAGAGCACTCACAGAGAGGGTCTGGAAGTAGTACTAAACACAAAGTACTAAGTGCTTTGGGCCAGGCACTGTGCTACATGCTAGGCATATAAGAATGAGCAGAACAGACAAAATCCTTGCCCATGTGGACCCTACGTCCTAGATTCTAGGTCGCTTGACCTCAAGAAAACTCTTATGAAGGACTTACTAAGCACTGACCTGTATATTTGGAAATGGGGTGTGTTCAAAGATAACGACATTGCTTCTTTCCTGGAGAAGTTCACATTCTTAAGAGAGCCCCTCAAGTCAATAATTATGACATAAAGTCAGTTTCACATGGGGAGATTTTGGAAATAAAACTGCACTAAATGGAATAGAAATGACTGACTAGACTGTGGAGGTTTTTCAAGCCAGGAAGAGGAGTTGGATTTTATGCATATGTTAGGCACTTAGTAAATATTTTTTGAATGAGTAAATGAATAAATGCATGTTTGCTGAGAAATAAAGAGCTGTTAAAAGGATTTTCGCTAGGGAGTGACATGATGAAATAGGTGATTTAAGAATGTTTATATTCCACATGCTTGGAACCATGCACCCACTTTTCTAAACTGTTCCTAAGCCTTCTCACAAAGGGAAAAATTTAGTCTGTTTAAAAACCAGTTACAATCCCAAGGGTCTGCGACAACTCCAAGGCCAAAAGAACTGGATCTAGCACTGGCACTTGAAAGACCCTGGATTGAAGTTTCCCATGTGTCTTATCTCTGTAAAATTATAAAATCCTCTGAGGACTGTTTTATTTAATTTTGCAATCCTTATAGCCCTTGCACAAAGCAATTTTACAGAATGAGACTGAGGAATACTTGTTCAAAAAAAATTTCAAAAATAACTGAATGAAAAACAACTGTTGGGGTTTAAATCACAGTTACAATGTTGCAATTCTGAGATGAAGACTAACTTTTGACATTTCAAAATATGCTACTGGGAGGCTGTTTTGGATGTTTTTTCACATGTTATATTCATTTGTACCTTATCCAAATAGAATTTTTATAAATGAAATTATGCCATAGTCTTTTATTTAAAGAGATGCTCTTTTAGTACAATCATTAAGTACAGGAACTATAAATCAAAACATCACAAAACCTAACTAACCAATCATGGCAAACCGCAGCTCTGTATAAACTAGCTCTGGGGCTTGGTGAAGTCATCCGGCCTCCCTAGGCCTAGTTTCCCTCATCTATAAAATGGAAAACTGGGGAAGATTATATAAAACTCAGTAATCCTAAAATTTCCATTCTACTATTGTGCTAGAATTTTATTGAGCTAACAACTGCTAGACCTTTTTGAGAAGCTACTAATGCTAGGTCTTTCTGCCTTACAGATCGATGTTTCAAGGCAATTATATTTACTGATGAAATATGACTTCAATTGTTACAATAAAATCTGTAAATACATCTCTGAAACTTGCTACAGAAGGAGTGGCTAAGTATTGATGGAATTTTTTTTAAGATGAATACTTCAATGGAAAGAAAAAAAACAATCCGGAGAATGGCGAGTTTAAATGTGCACATTTAAGACATGAATCAAAGCAGTTAGGCTTTATGGAATAAATGTGATGCTAATATGATTATATAAATGTCTCCCAGGTCCTCCTGACTGTATCGTTTTTCAGGCTCTCCAGCCACAGTGCCTGTCACGCATATTGAATACCATGGTAACAACTCTGACCTGTAATGGCTCCACCACAACATGCCATGATTCTCAACAACAATTACTCACTAACATCTTGATGAATGCTGGCTCTCTAGGCTCAGATTCACAAAACAATTTTAATGAATACATGCTGATTAGAAATTTTCTTCCGGTTTTAGAGGTAAAGAAATAGAAATGTGAAAAGGGAGTTAAAAACAAAAATCCTCTGTTACCAACTTGGTAGATGTGGAGATGTTTAGATTTGCCCCCATTTTCTAATTTGTAAAATGGAGGTGATAATAATAGCTGCCTCAATAGGGTTTCTGTGAGGTTCAATGCATGTACAGCATTTATTCTTTGCTCACATTAAGAGCTCAAAGCACTAGATTTTAAAAAAATCCTTCAAAAAGACCAACTATTCCCTGGAATAAAAAGCCAGGAACACTTCCAAATCAGTTTTTCTGAAGTCTTCCAAAGTGACAAGACTAAAACTCTGTATTTTCAGGAAATGGCTTTCCCATTAGCTCCCAGTACCTTTACAAGCTTGGCTCCCAGTCTCAACATGTAGGCTTCTTCATGTTTCTTTAGAAACCCACAGGTAGTTCGGTCCTTGAGAAAGTGACTTTCCCCCTTGATTACTGATAGTACCTAGAGTGGGACACCTGGCAGAACATACCCCAAATCTGCAGTTTTCTTGAGCCCAAGGTTCTGGTCACAGATGGCAAGGAGGCCAAAGGAGTAAATTAAGGTTGGAAAACACGTCACAGAGGTGCTGGTCTCTCCCCATCTAGTACCCCTTAACCAGTATGGTTCCTTCCACTGCACAGGGCAGCACGAGCACTGTGGGAGGTAAGCGATCCTGAAAATCCAAACTGCACATACTAAGCCCACCAGGGCCACATACGAGGGGCAAATGCCACCTTCTGCCAACCTCCAAGAGAATCCATAGGCTCATCTGAGACACCTTCCCAGGCTACCTATAGAGGTTAAATGCTGTCACTAATATTTACTTTCACATTGTATTGCAAGTATTTGTTTATAAACATTAGAACAGTTGTGATTCCCACTCATCCAACACCAAATGCATTTTACCTACATATCTGTATAACAATAAGAATATTATACCCAGCAGTAATAGTAGTGTAACTCCATTCAGGTTCCTGGACCCGATTCTAGTGTGTGTAAGTAGGTGGGAGGAGGTCTTCCCACACATACTAACACCAAGCAATTCTTGAACACCAGCAGGGTGTCTGAGAACTCAACTCAATTCTGACGCTATCTGCCTGGAGACAGCACCAGATTCCTAGGTTAAGGCCTCCATCCTACAAGACTGCCCTCCACCGCCCACTCCAGACACCGGTGGCAAGCCCCAGGCAGTTCCCTGTGCTTCTAACCTACTGGCTACAGACTGGACGTTCCCATGACCTCCCTCTTAGATTCAATTAATTTGCTAGAGTGGCTCACAGAACTCAGGAAGGCACAAATTTACCAGTTTAATAAGGGATACCATAAAGGGTACAAGTTAACAGCCAGATGGAGAGACACAGGGCAAGGTCCCAAATAAAGGAGCTCCTATCATTGTGGAGCTTGGGGCACGGCTGACTGGCACGTGGAGCCCTTCTGGTTCCCCCAGCACAGAAGTTCACTCTGACCAAGAAACAGGATCCGACAGCGCAGAGCAGGCAGAGCAGAGAGATAGAGACCAAAGAGCTCTTCTCAGAGGCTTCTGTGAGGGCGTCATTGCATAGTCATGACTGACTAAATTACTGGCCACTGGCTGGTTCAGCCTCCAGCCCTGCCCTTGGGTGGGGGACCAAAAGTCTCTCATTAACATGGCAAAACACCTGTTTCACATTTAAGACTGCAGTATTTTTAGGAACTGTGAAGACCAAATATACCTGGGAAATATATATTCGGTCATATGAATGACCGAATATATATTTTCTTATAACTTATTATATCACAATAGTATATTAGTATAAACATAAAAATTAGTATAAACATAATTACGTTAGTATAAGCATCAAAATTTTGAGCTCACGGAGGGCAAAAACAACTCCTATTCACCCAGAGAGGAGTATGGTGTCTAAGATCCAGTTTTGGCACCATCCAGATGTCACTATCTCAGCTGCATGACCAGCACAAATTATTTAAATCTTCTGGGCCTGACACAATTCCAGCCCCATAGAGATAGAATAGAATGATAATCACTACCTACAAGGTTTCCTGTTAGAATTAAGTGGAATAACAAGCTAGGTCAGTGTCTGACATACTGTTTTTACCCATTAAGCAGAGCTGGGTATTAAATTATTATTTTCTCTGTATATCCAACATCCAGCATAATCACAGATACATGTCCAATAATTGTTCAGTGAATAAAAAGAGATGGTACAACTTGATCATTTAACAGAAGAGGAAACCATGTCTCAAAGAAGGTTCGGATAGGTCACCAACCAGAGGCAGGATCAAACACTGCCTTCTCCTAGCTTTCAGTCTCCCACTATTACAATTTTAACATGCTGATTTCTCATGTAATTAAAAAAAATACCTGACTGCCCTGCATATGGAACTAAAAACTAGGCCCCATTTATTTTCCCCAAAATGCCAGTTGGAACAGGAAGGGAAAATACATTATCTAAAACTACTGAGCAAGGAGAAAACCAGAACATCAAATTATTATCCCCACCAAGTAAATATTTAATTTGGCCTGAGTTCCTGGAAGGGAGCGTGGTATAGTGGAAAGAGCGTGGGCTCCGGAAGCAAGGATGTCAGAACTCTGGCTCTCGGCTCCACTACTTACTACTGTGGGGTTAAAGGCTTGTCCAGAGCCTCCATTTTCCCATCCCTGAAACACGTTATGTAATGATGAGAAGGAGTGTAGGAGAAGCAGAAGCAGTACTAGCAGTAGATGATAACAGTAAGATAATTTGTTTTTATTTATCAGGACCTTTTGTAGAGATGAATGTGACAGAGTGAGGGTGGCTAGCTGAGTACGCAAGGTCAGAGTTCTCAACAGAGCTACAGAATGAGGCCTTGAGGACACTGGGCCACGGAAATGCAATGATCGCTCTACCTCCGACAGAGTCCCTGGGCTCTCTGAGACACCTCCCCAGGCTACCTAAAGAGAGGCAAAGCGATTAAGCCCCCAGAAGTGAACATTTACTTTCACACACTGTATTGCAACTATTTGTTTATAAACAACTAAGTTTATAAAAAACTACTAAGTGACCTCACAGAGGGCAAAAACAACTCCTGCTCATCTGCAGAGGAGTGTGGGTAATAATATCTCCCTTTGGGCAGAGACTTTCTGGGGCGGTAGACTAGAACCAGTTCTAGTTCTAAAACTAGACTGTACTGATGGTTGCACAAGTCTGGAAATATACTAAAACCACCGAATTATACACTTTAAAAGGATGGCTTTATGGAATAAAAACTACATCGGGAATAAATAGTATCTATCTTACGGTCATAGGTATGAGGGCTTATTTACAATCTATGAGAGGAACAGGACAGGGAGCACAAGTAGGTAGGTGCTCAAGAAGATACATATATCGGGTTTCCATCACTAGAGTTTTGGTTATCAAACTTAAGAGGTACAAAACAAAGCCTGGTTTGCTTGTTATGAAATGCAGATCCCTGGGCCCCCACCTCCATCAGTATGAGTCCACAGGCCTGGGGAGGCCACTATGTGCAAGAATCACCAAGGTAGTACTGGTGGAGACAGCCTACTATCACCTTGGAAAAGCCCTATGCCAGGGAAACTTTCAAACCAAAACATTGCTGCAAATCTCCCTGAAATGTCAGTAATAGTCTCCCTATACTGAATTTCTGTATAGATCCAAATTTCTTGAGTATACTTCTAAGTATAATCCTGCTTTTTAAAAAACGTCTTAAAAAAAGAAAAAAAGGAAGACAACGAGGAGAAAGGGGAAGAGAGAACACCCACTCTGCTGACCACTCACAGGGAAAAAAGGGGGACATTTTCCAAACCTTTAGGCACTAACAGTGGTTCTCCCCCTGCAGTCACCAAGTCCAGGATTAGAGAAGAAATGTGCTTTTGGCAGGGCTTCTTGAGGACAGGAGGAAGAAAAGCCAAAATGAGCAGAAACTTTGATTTGCCTGACCACCACCCTGAAAGGTATGTATTAGGGTCCCTGTGCACAAATGGGGAAACTTGGACTCACCATGACCAAACACCTTCCTCCCAAGTCACACTTCCAATCCACAGAGGGGAGGGGCTGCTCTCCCCATAACTCTAGGCTTCCTAGAGCTCGAAACTGGGACCGAGTTCTCTTGCTGCTGGAGCTGCTAGTGAGCTTCCTTTGTCCGAGCTTTAGCCTGCTCTAGGTGAATGTTCTGGAAATGCTCCCCTTCCAGTTGTGGCCCAGCTCTGTTTCCTGCTATCGGGCACAGACGATGCACCAGCTCTGAGCTAGGCTCTGCAGGATTTGCTGCTAAGCCAGTCCTGTCCTTAAAGAGTTCACAGTGCCCAGCAGAGGAAGGAGCTAGAAGCAGATGCTGCAGAAGTCACAGGTAGTGGTCAGCACGAGGCAGCAGCATCCCAAACAAATACAACACGAGATACCTGGAGCCTCAGTCCCAGCTCTCAGCAGGGATTATTAAAGCCTGATGTGCAGTTTTTCTTGGCCTAGGATACAAACTCATCAAGAAGCCCAAACTTACACTTTTGATCTTCTACCCTAATGAGACTTTATACACAATGACAGAGATAAAATGCCAGAATGGAGGGAAAAAAAAGGTATTTATCATACAAAAAAAAGGTATTTATCATATCATGCCCTTGACTTCTCTCCCTGCCCCATCTCAATTTGTTCTATTAATGTATTCATTAATAGAACATACCATGTATATACAATGTTCTCTAAATTAGTGCTTTAAAAATAAATGCTGAAATTGGTTCAAAGATGGCACAATTATACTACATTTTTAGATTTGAGTTTGTTAGAGACATGGAAAATATAACAGTGCTGGTAACTCTGACATTTCTTCATTTATTAACACAACTTCAAAACTTCAAAAACTGGACAGTTCCATTTCTGAAAGGCTCTGATGCTGTTAATACACATAGTTGAACCCTGGCTATCTAAGTGCATTTATTCCTCAACCATGGCCCAGTGTCCGCAAGGCCTCATTCTGGAGCTCTGTTGAGAATGCTGACCTCGTGTACTCAGCTAACTGCCCTCACCCTGTCGCATTCAACTCTGCAAAAGGTCCTGATGAATAGAAACAAACCATCTTACTGTTATCGTCTGCTGTTAGTACCACTTCTGCTTCTCCTTCACTCCTCCTCATTACATAACATTTTGAAGTAAGAATAATGAGCCTCCTTTTATAGATAAGGAATCAGAGCTAGTAAGCAGCAGAGCAAGATTTGACATCAGATGTGTTGAACTCTAAGGCTAAGTCTCTTGTCATTTCCAGGCCAAATTGACAATGGCTTCCCAACTAGTTCAGAGGAAAAGCCCAAGTCCTTGCCCTGGTTCCCAAACCCCTGTCTACTTTATGCATGCCCTTGACTTCTCTCCCTGCCCCATCTCAATTTGTTCTAGAAACACTGGCATCCAGGGTGCTACTCAAAGCTGCTGAGCACTTTCCAGCCACAGGGCCTTTGCACATCCTGTTCTCTCTTTCTGAAACACATTGCCTCTGGATGGACTTGCTCCTTTCCAGCCTCTGGAGTTCTGCTCAAATACCATCTTAATACAAAATGTTAAGCTCTTGCCACATCTGACCTGTCCTCCATTTCACTCCTTGCCGTCTGTCGCCCCATATTGGTATGTATGCTACATGAACACAGGGACTTTGTTCCCACATTGTCCCCAGTACCACTTAATTAGTGAATTCATAAAAGGGGCAGGAGTTGCACATATACCATGAGAGAAACATCCCCCACTGAGAATTTGTAACACAAGGAATCATGCAAAGAGGCTGCTTCCCCTGCCTAGAGTGCACTTTGTCCAATTTTCCTGATAAGTTCATCATTAAGGCTCCCTTCATTTTAACCTCCTTGGAAAGAAAGTCTTTCCTGAATGATGTAAAGGGGGAGTCCCACTATTCTAATACTTAACAAAAATGCATTGCAAGTATTTGTTTATATATGTACATCCCCCCACCTCTCATATCTTGAGAGTTGCTAGAAGACAAAGACTGATTCTTACTCATCTTTGAATTCCCAGCACATAGTAGTCATGCCATTGTTGACTATATGGTGTACTACTACCTTCTAATATGTCCCATAGAAGCTGTCAGTAATTAGGTAACAGTATAAGAGTCTGGCATTAACCAAAACCATGACATAGAAGATTTCCTGGCCACAGAGAGCAGTATACCCAATCACGTCAGTCCATGTATAACCATGCTCAGCCTGGATTCCTACCTTCTCAATCTCTTCAACCCTAATGAATTAGAAAAATCCATGAACACTATGAAAATGCAGGCAGGTGAACATTTTGCTGACAGTCAATAGAATTGCATTAGAATTCTACTGGGGTGAACTGCATTCCCTGTAGCTGTCTGATTTTCAGATCTCTGGAGTGTTTCCTTTTAAAGGGATTTGGGGCAGGCATTAAGTAAATGTGCTTTTTACTTTGTCCACAATGCATTAATTCCAAGTTTAAGGAGTGAAGCCAGAGGAGAAGTATTCCATGCAATGAGCAGACTTGCTCTGCATTATAGAAATAGTTGAATGTGATATACAATTAATTGCCAATAAGGTTTCTTCTGACTTAAAAAAAAAAAAACCTGCTGGAGAAGGAAGCTTAGGGAAAAAGTATTTGTTTTTACTTCATTCTTCCTTCCTAAAAAAAAGAGGATGGGCTGTCGACACATATCTGAGCTCTTCTTTCCAATTATCTGCTCAAGGGAAGAGTCAACCCATTAATAATGGTGGAAAAAAACCCATACCACACTCTCTACCTTGACCAGATTCATAAGGCTAAAGGTATGTCTCCCATTCTATCTTCACTATTTTTAAACTTGGTCTCTCTCTAATTATCATTTTCCCCCCAGATGTATACATAGGAATTTCTTGATTTTCATCTCAGGTGTCATTTCTTGAAGCTAAAGTTTTTGCCTATAATTTTAAAGTTGCTATCTTAAGCCTCTAGGAAGGAACGCTGAGATTCATTATGGTGATTGGGAAAAGTCAAATAGCCCCCAGTAATGCTAAATTGTTCCGCTGCCAGACTCAGCACTGAGGCACCCAGTGTTCTTCCAATTAAACTACAAGGCAAAATGCTGAACATAATTTTAAATTTGAAAGGAAGAATTCTGTGCTATCAGATCCTGGACCACAAAGGACACCTGACTCTTATTGGTAGGCACTGTACTTCAGGATACAGCAAACAATTCTTACTGTACAGTCATATCAGCGTTACTCTCAAAGGCATCCTATTTTCCATTTTGTTTTTATTTGGGCCAGGCAATCCTTAACATCATAAACAACAAGGATGAAACAGATTTCAGCACAATCATAGAGGACCTAGATGCAATGCTGCTGAAGACTTGAAATTAATAAGAAGGCTTTGAAGTAATGTAATAGGAGCAGGGGAATGAATTGATCTGATATAGACCTGAAGTAGAATAACTTGGCAGTAAAAAATAGAGAAATAAGACCCATTATTATCAAATTAAAACATAACATATGTTGAGTACGAATACTAGGGTCAAAGACTGTTGTGGATTCAAATCCCAGCTCTACCAATTACCAACTGAGTAGCCCAGGGCACATACCTAACACTTAAGTCTCCTCTCTACCCCCAAATTCCTACTTCATAGAACTATTGTTAGTGTTGATAAGAAAATTCATTTATCTCAGTAATACAGTAGGCCAGCAATGGTACATATTCAAAAAATTAGAACCTTTGTTGCTGATATTATAATAAACGAAAGAGAGAGAGAGAGAGAGAGAGAGAGATGGAGGACTAGAATAAGGTGATGGTTCTAGAATTGAGAGAAGGAAAATGAGTAACAAGGGGCCATTTTGAGCTCTCAGCCATTACTTGATTGTGGGATATTGAGAGATGAATTAAAAATGCCAAAAAAGTTTGAATGCTAGGTAATTACAGGACCAGCAAATCAGTTCCATTTTTTAGTGTGTTAGTTTCACCTAGTCAAAATGAAAAGAAACTGGAAAGAGAGCAGCAATATTCTCCCCAAACATGGCAAAGACAGAAAAAATTTTGAGCACAATTTTTTCTGTAAGTTACTCCATCTTTTTCAGACAGGGTACAGACATTAAGCCATTTCCTTTATAAAAAGAGGTTTCTCAAGAAAAAGTCGTGTAATTTAATTAAAAACACTTTTTGGAAACATACGTAACTTAAATGCTTTTACAAAAGCAAGCACCAAGACTAAAGACTCATGAATTCAAATCCCATTTTCTCAGTTCAAAGTGAATATCTGGGACATCATGCAGCTAGAATAGAATATAACCCAATGAAAGGTAGGAAAGTATGGTAAGAAAATATTGTTATGATTTTTAATGTCAGATGTCAGCATTGTAAAACAAGTCCAACCCTCTCCTATTTCATTCTCATGCCACTAAATTAGGGGGATACCATTGATTTTCACAGGTTTTTTAAAAAGCAAAAAATATTATATGTGATTGCAAATACCAGTATCAAAGTTATTCTTAAATAATAGTAATAATAATAATAATGCTTCTTTTCAGAGATCCCACAACAGTATTTATAGTGCTCTAAATCTCGTGGGTCTACAAAAGTAAAGCATTAGCTTTAGTAAAGCAATAAACCTAGGAAATTTTTTTTCCTCAACAAAGGAGTTTTCTCTGGTCATTTGACTACTGTAAACTTGAAACAAAAAATTAAAAGGGGATAGAGTGATTAACCTCCAGAGACAAAAACCAGTAATTTATTTAAACTAAATCTCTCTTATGATATTATTCAGAAGGATCCTATTTATTTTAACTTCATTATTTAGGATATCCCCATGCTGATCAAATAAATAATGTCATCTTCATTAAATATAATTAAGATCCCTAGGCAGACACACTTGAAGGGGGTGGGGGGGGAATCTCAATTTTTTTTTTATACCATTGCAAGGTTTTCTAAAACTCATTCATATTTAATTTTTAAGGATGCTTTGCAGCACATTAAATATTTAACAGCCAGAGGAATTTCAAACCAGAATGCTAAATGTCAACCTATTCCTCCAAAATACTTCTTATTTCGTTTGCAGTAAATTAGCTGGACCTCCCTTCAGAAACAGAAAAGAAAAAAAGGTCTTCAAATTTAACTCACATTAGGACACTGAGATAATAATATCTACCTACATAATTAGACCACATAAGATATTTGATTTCAAATACCAGGCTTATTAAATATTGTAGAATTCCAAAGCAGTATAGCTCACATTATAAATGGAGATAATCTTTCAGAAACTCATTCCCCTCTCCTTTCCAGAATTCATTCTGCATCCTGCAACATACATTAACATACAGAATGGATGTGATAAGTCAGCATGAGCAGGAGCAGAGACAGTGAGATTCCACAGCACTGGGCCAATTAACAGTACAAAATGACAACTGAGGAACATGGCTCACAGTTGGACCCTAATTAAGAAAGGGGCTTAGAAAACCCATTTTGATTTTTGTAAGGTATTAGTATTGTCAAGTCACAAACCATGTGGTAATCAGGACTTGCTGACCCCTGCTACAAAAAGTAGTCTCTTTATAAGTATACTCATTCCAATATTATAAGTGACAGTATAATCTGCTTTACTTTTGAGTACAGAGAAAGGAAACTGATTTTAAACCATGATGAGGAGAAGAAAGAGGCATTTTAAAAAGGAAGAATAGAGTATCTCCAAAACCCAGAGAATCCATGAGATGGACCACAGGAGGTTAAGATTCAGTTCCTGAAAACCTTAAACATTTGGCAAATTCCGTGTCACAGCAGCGTGACGTGCAAGTGTGCTCAAGCTGTTACTGCATGAAACATGATCATAAGTCTTCTTGACGGAAGGACTACTCTCTCACATAGATAGGGTCAGAAGAAGGGACTACAGAATTGCTGTGATGGCTTAGAGTCCAGAAGAATCTACTGGCATCACAACATTTCAGTAATGAAAAGTGAATAGCACACTTTAGAAATCCAGCAGGAGTGCTGTCTAGAGGTCCCATGGGCTGCACTCAAGGATTCCAACCTTTGGGTATCTCTGATCCACAAGTTTCTGTGGAGAAGGAAAGGTAGGCAGGGAGACAGTTACTCCATTCCTTGGATGCAAGGAAATCGGCCTCTCTCCCCACATTGCTCTATTCTCTTGCACTCCCGCATTTTATGCCATTTAGTAAGAAGCATGTTATTGTTCCGATCAATTTGGCCAAAAATGTCCTTGAAAAACAAAGCCATCTCTGCCCTATGTTGCTCTTCCTTTCTATCCAAGAAGAAAAATCAGGCAGGATCCACTGACCTCAAATTGCTTCCTATACCACCAAAGGTTTACGGAGTACCTAAAAGTTCCACTGATTGATCCACTCTTGACCCTCTGGCTAAGTGGTTGTCCTTTCCCTGGAGGTTCTGTGAAAGAATTGTTGACAACATTGGAGGCCTACATTCTACCATCTAACGATGTAAGCCCAGACCAGTAGTTGTCGGGGAAGGAAGGGGGATGTCAGACATGGTCCACTCAAGAGCGGGTGCTGCTCTCAAGCAGCAGGGCTCCAGATCCCTATGAGGAAAAGAACAGCTTTCTGACTTACATGGAAAATAAATAAATAAATCTGGAGCGCTTTCTATTAGCAGGAATGGGAAATTGCATCATTTTATCAATTCTGAAACTTTAACTTAATTGCCTCTTTCCTTAATGCCGTCCCCCATCCTCCCACCTCCAGTTTCTTTAGAGTCAAAAAGAAACCCTGTTACGGAGCAGTCAGCCCTCTCAGGATTTTACAAATTCCAAAACAAGTCGTAGCACGCTGGAACTTTTTGTCTTCTGGGAATAACGTTGTTATTGTTATTAAGTACGTTTGTTTGTCTCCTTCTCAAACCACTTAAAAAAATACAAAGCCACTTGAGGTCTTCAAAGTCCCTCCCAGAGACATGGGTAGACATGAATCATTTCTCAGTTTTTTCACCACTGAAAGATGAATGAAAAAGAAAGGGGCAGCTGAGGGGAGAAACCGCCCATAGCTGAGAATGCCCCCCATACCTTAAGTATGCTCAGGAATTGGTACCATGTAGAGAGTCTTAAACATAAAGACAGCAATTCACAGTATGAGGGGTGGACACCGTTGCAATTACAACCGTTTTACCAACCAACACATGCAGGTCTAAAAGGTTGTGGCTTCCGCAAAATGAGTTGAGTTCAAATTTCCGACCTCAATTCCAGGGAGTTGCTCAGTTCATAAATCGAATAAAGCAATGCTAGGGCACAGTTTTATATGGGCCCTAACAGCAGCACTTAATACAGATTCAAGTCTTTCCCATTCCTAGACCATCTGCTTATTTAAATGCAATAATAATTGTAAAAACAAGCACATATTCAGCAAAAAAAAAAAAGAAAAAAGAAAAAAATGGGTTGCTTACATTCCTAAGATTTTCATAACTACACAAAACTTGGGTGAGAGAGTCCACATGCTCACCCACGATTTTCTGGGACAGCAAGAAAATTAGCAATGGTCAGTGGTCAACTTGGAGGGGTTCCTCTTTCTCCACTTCCCTTTTGGATACAGGTCTCTCCAAGTGACTTCACATGCAGGCTGAAGAATGCAGTGCCATCCTTACCTAATGAAAACCCAGAGTGTCCAGAGAAAGAGCAAATCAGTTAAAGCACTACACATGTGGGATCAGTTAGGTGGAGATGACCTTTACATTTAGGGAAATACTGAAATGCCAGCCAGCCACCTTCATGTCTGACCTACATCTGAAACTAAAGAACAGCAATAATTCTAAAGGCTTAAGCTACTTGGCGCTACTGTATTCGGTCATCAGTAATACAATGTGGTGGAAAAGAAGCCAGGATAAGGAAGTAAGCAAGCTGCACCGAGCACCAGCATGTCAAAACTGGACAGGATTTTTCAGAGCATCTAATTCAACCCACTCATCTTAAAGAGGAGGAAAAGAATATTCGGATTGGTTAATAGTTTTCAAATCTTAGATAAAATATCTAGTTGACATTCTTCAACTATATATTAATCATGGGGAGATTCTTCACTATTTTGTCATTTTAACTCTTGGAGGATCATATTCTTATTTCCTCTGTCTCTGAGCATGAATACTAATTTCTCAATATCATTCTTGACAGGAGGCCTAATACCATACTTTTCTTGTCTGTATTTATAGGAATTTCAGAAAAATTACAAAGCAGAATACAAAATGATATTATTATTTTATAATATGACAGTATTTGTTATTACCAAGAGAATTGAATGGGCAGACATTTGCTGAGACTGTTCCCTGGTGGTGGAATTACAGGTTACCTGGGTATAGACAATATGGAACAATAGTTAAGGCTCGTCAGTCACATCAAGTTCAAACCCTGACTGCCCGCTCACTGACACTGCAAACTCGGGCTGGTGCTGTATTAACAAAACAACAAAAATCAATACACAGAAAGCAGTAAGAAGCCAGGTATAAGCACAATTAATAAAGCTGTAATCATCACCATCAGTAGCACCACCACCATCAGTGCCTTTGATTCCAGAGGTTTTCCTGCACTGACCACGTTTTCTTTTTAACTTAAAAACATGGTTAAAAATATTTCGAGGGTTACTTCCCCCCTAATTCTGCCACTCATCTGTTCTTACAATACAGAAAGTCATCTGTGGAACCATCCTTTTCTAGAACTCCTCTTTGGGTTTTGGGACTTAACTACTGGCTATGATTATTCTAACAAGTTCAGTTAGGTAAGTAGGCGAACATAGTGTATTTGAAAGTACTTTTTACACAGTTAGGTGGTAAGGAGTATATTATTCCAATCTCCCACCCAAGAGCTAGGAAACAGGCTGATAATGTGGGCAACATTATGCAGTCAAGGGTTAAAAACCCAATGTAAAAACTCAACGTATCTTAAACATGTTGCATTAAAGCAGCTATGGGGTCAGATAATGACAAATGGTACAACTAGCTCACTTCTGGAAAAGGTGAAGTCTTCCTACATGCAAATTATTCGCACAGCAGTCAATATTCATTCTCATATTATTATTACTCAAAATAGTGTAATAGAGCTATTCCTCATATATTTGAGCTATTGCTCAAAGCTGCTCCTCCTTTCAGCTAAAACAGCACAGATAGTTTCATTCAAAGTATGTAAAAACTAAAACAAAAAGTCAGCAAAACCTTTACAAGCTTTTTCAAAGCCTGGCACGATTTACATCACAAAGTTCAACAATTATGAAAAGTTGGAATGCTCGTGTTTCATTATACTAGCAAGACCAAGAATAAAGCAAAGAATAATTTCCAGATGGTGTCCTTTTTTGTACAGATTTTTCAATTCAACGTTTTTCTGAAAGCTTTAGTCATGTGAATACCAGGCTGTAACAATTCTATGCAAGAATCTTGTTTTTGGATTAATACTCATGTAATATATTTACTGAGGTTCCTAGCCATTAGAGAATAATAAAGCTTGTGAAAGTCTCTTTTACAAATAGTGGGACCAATGACTGGAAAAGAACATAGTTAAACCCCAAGCGGCCAAATTCTCTATAGCGTATTTCTGACTTTTTCTAGTTATCAGATCTAAATATACATATAAATGTACATTTTATATTTAAATTTCCACTTTAAAAAGTGCAAAGATGTACAGAATCATGGATTTTAAAAACTTCAGAAAAATAAACTTGAGTTTGAAACACAATGCATTGCAGATGAGCATCTCTAACATCCAGAGCAAGACGGGCACTGTAAACAGCAGATGACTCCTATTAAGGCTCCTGCAGACCTCAGATGCTTCCAGAAGGCCTCTGGGCACTAAGGTTTGCCTCTGAAAAGTGTGTACTCCAGTAATTGCTCCTAAGTGCTCCTACATACCAGTGTAAGTAAGCAGAGTATCTAAACTCAGAAAACTCACTTCTATGTAAACAAAATTCCAAATGGAAATGCCTCTCAAATGCCTCCACTGCTGTATTAAAAAACAAACTCCCCCCCAGTATATTTTTTATTATGGGAAACTTATAAAAGGTGAAAAAATAGGATATCAAATCTCCACATACCCATTACCTAGCTTCAACTGTTACCAACTCAGTCAAACTTATTCATCCATATGCCCACTTTCTCCAACTTAAGTTACTTCTGAAGCAAATTAAAAACACCCTATATCATCCAAGTTTGTATAAAACTAAGACTTTTTGTTTAAAAAAATCATAATACAGTTATCACAATAATAATAATTCTTGAATATCATCAGTTATCAGGTCAGATTCAAATTCAAATGCTATACTCTACAGATACTCCACTGGGAAGAACAGGAGCAGCAATGAAGGGCAGGACATGACAGTAATTTATGCTTTTGTTTTAAAACTGTACCCGCTCTTAGGGCATAGCATGGTCTAGTTTCTTAAACTCAGATCACTCCAAACTTTACTAAGGGTTCTCTCTTTCTTTTGCAGCCAATATGCACGTTCTTTCACTTGGAAAGGAGGCCACACCAGAATAAAATACAGGAAGTCATTCTCCTCACTGGTATTTTCATAATTCGGAGGAACTATTAAATGAGTTCAAACCTCTTGATTTTTGCCTATGCCCAAGGACATTTTTTTAAAGTTTTATTTTGAAAAAATTCCAGACTTACAAATGGCAAATACAGTACAAGAGTTCCCATGTGCCATTCACTCACCTTCTCCCAAAGATAACATCTTACACAACAGAAGTTTCAAGAACCTCCACCAGTCCATACATCTATGGCCAACTGATTTTAGAAAAGGGTGCCAAGATCATTCAATGATGAAATGGGTCTTTTCAAGAAATGGGGCTAAGACAATCAAACATTCACATGAAAAAGAATGAAGTTAGACCCATATCTCAAACCCAACACAAAAACTAAAAAGTGGATAAAAAACCTAAATCTAAGAGCTAAAACTATAAAACCTTTAGAAGAAAATAGAGTTCATGACTTTGAGTTTAGCAGAAGATTCCTACATATGACACTAAAGGCATAAGAAAAAAAGAAAAAAATAGATATATTGGACCTCATCAAAATTAAAAACTTGTGTGCTTTGAAGGACACCATCAAAAAGTTAAAAGACAGACAACAGAATGGGAGAAAAATATCTGCAAATTGTATTAGGTGGTAAGGGCCTTGTATCTAGAATATATAAAGGATTCTTACAGTTCAATAAAAGAAATAATTTTAAGATAGGCAAAAAAATTTGAATAGACATTTCTCCAGGGAAGACATACAAATGGCCAATAAGCTCATGAAACGATGTTTAACATCATTAGTCATCACGGAAATGCAAATCAAAAATCACAATGAGATAACACTTCACATTTACTAGGATAGTAGCCACAAAGGGCCAGATAATCAGAAGCTGTTGGTGAGATGAAGAAATCAGAACCTTCATACACTGCTGGCCAGAATATAAAATGTTGCAGCCACTGTGGAAAACAGGCAGTTTTTCAAGTGATTAAACAGAGTTACCATATGACCCAGCGAGTCCACTCATAAGTATAAACCTAAGAGAAAGGAATACATATGTCCACCCAAAATCTTGTACACAAATCCTTACAGCAGCATTACCCAGAGTAGGCCTAAGGTGGAACAACCCAAATACCCAACAACTGAAGAACGAATAAACAAAATGTGGTACATCTATACAACAACATGGTAATTCAATCATAAAAGGAACTAAGTACTGATACATGCCACAACCTGGATAAATCTTGGAAATATTAGGCTAAGTAGAAAAACGCAGTCACAAAAGACCACACAGGATTCTATTTATTTGAGATGTTCAGAATAGGGAAATCTAGAGACAGAAAGTAGATTACTGGTTGCATAGGGCTAGAAGAGAGCAGGCAGAGGAGGTTGCAGGGAGGCTAAGAAGGTGATAGTTAAATGGTAGAGTTTATTTTTGTGGTGATGGGAAAGCTCTACAATTGACTGTGATGATGGTTGTCAATATACTAAAAACAAACCATTGAATTGTACACTTGAAGTGGTTAAATTATGAATTGTACACTTTAAGTGGTTAAATTATGTGGTATGTGAATTACATCTTAATAAAACTTAAACAAAATTAATAAAATCCACCGATCTGTTTTTAAAAGAAGATCCTGCGCTACTGGCCTTCAGTCCTTGATTCTGTCGTTTTAACTGGTCTTCCCTGGCTGCAGTTGGGCACACATCACTTCCCCACAAAGAAGAACAAGGGACGTGCAGATGGCTCTTAGAGGTATCAGTGAGTTCTAAGGAGACAGCCAAAGGGCAACATCAAAACTTGTCATGCACTACCTCTGAAAGAAACAAGTGTCTGGACACAAGACACTGTATTCTCACATACTGTACCATCAAATATAATGAAAATACTCTGCAGGGGAGTAGAGAATGCTTCCCTTACTGGAGTCAAATCTCTGTTAAAAGTGACAAATACGATGAGGTAGTCAATAAGCATTCGATGTATTTGATTTGCTTGACTTGGGGACAAAAATGAATTGTGATAAAGAAGCACTGACAGATACTTCAGAGTCTTGCACAGGATCTTCTGGAAGTCTTGGACCCGGTGCTGCCTTCAAAAATGGTCTACTAGAAGATGAATGGATAAAGAAGATGTAGTACATATACACAATGGAATATTATTCAGCCGTAAGAAAACAAATCCTACCATTTGCAACAACATGGATGGAGCTGGAGGATATTATGCTCAGTGAAATAAGCCAGGTGGAGAAAGACATGTACCAAATGATTTCACTCATCTGTGGAGTATAAGAACAAAGCAAAAACTGAACGAACAAAACAGCAGCAGACTCACAGAACCCAAGAATGGACTAACAATTGCCAAAGGGAAAGGAAAGGGACTGGGGAGGATGGGTGAGAAGGGAGGGATAAAGGGAATAAGGGACATTACGATTAGCACACATAATGTGGGGGGGTCAAGGGGAAGGCAGCATAGCACAGAGAAGACAAGTAGTGACTCCATAGCATCTTACTATGCTGATGGACAGTGACTGTAATGGGGTATGTGGTGGGGACTTGATGATGGGGGGAATCTAGTAACCACAATGTTGCTCATGTAATTGTATATTAATGATACCAAAATTTAAAAAAAGTAAAAAAACCAAAAAGGTCTACTAGAAAGGTCTCTGGTCTAAGGGTACAGGATCTTCTGGAAGCAAGATGACACAACTAGGAATTAGAAATCTGGGTTCTCTTGGCTGCACTGATTGTAAGTCACAAGATCATCATCTCTATCTCCTTTCTGTGAGTAGTGGTACCTCTGCAATGAGGAATTACCTGGGAAGAAGCACAAGGGAGCCTTCAGGGGCTTTGGAAATCTGTTATCCTGACCTAGGTGAGTGGGTTACATGAGGATATACACATTTAAGATTTCATCTAGCTGTACATTTAAGATTCATGCACTTGACTGTATCTTGTATCTCAATAATAAAATCAGAAAAAAGTGGTTTCTTAAAAGCACTTTGTAAATTGTCAGGTGCTATGGAACTGAAAGACACTGTCATTCTAAGAGGTTGTTAATAAAAAAGGTAGTAGGTTTCTAAAGAAGAGCACATGCTAAATAGAGAAGAAGCAGTCATACATATTCCATCAGTCCTCAATTCAGTAACATCTACTGTGAAAGATGGTGTTAGAAGCACCGTGTGAGCACTAAAAACACAAAGCTACCATCCACTGCTCTTACAGCACCAGTCACGCCTAGGCTGGTACCCTACTAACTGTAGTATTAACTTTGTGCAACAAAATAAAACCTACCTCATATAACTAGGAAACCAAGACCTCTTCTCCAGCTAGGGCTTCTCTGGTTCTTATCTAGCCCATAGTTTTATGTCTGTTACTATATTGTGGTTTTTAGGGTCAGCTCTAGGCAAAACAGTAAAGCACAAAAAATTTACTACCTTTGGGTCCTCATGTCCAGGCACCTGCAATGTCAGGGTGGTGGCCCCCTCCATCCTCCATGGCTTAGGACCTCCCACTCTGGCACTAACCTTGAGTGAAGCTCCAGCACTTTCTCTCCTCTGTTCCTCCCAGATAAAAATATCTAAGGTCTTGGTAGGCATAAATGTAAAATGGTCCCAAGATTTCCAGCCCCCGTTTTTACACATCCTGCATCATCTCTGGGATTGAAATTTTGTTTTAAACTCCCATCATTAGGTTATGTTATATAGTACAGTTGACATTCAAAAAGGGACATCAGCCAGCAGACCTAAATTAATCACATGATTCCTTTACTAGCAGAGAGTTTCTCTCTGGCTAGTGCCAGAAAGGGAATCGCAAAGACACACCAGCTGGCCTAGGAGTCGACACCCACATTTGGGCTGCATACAGAGGTCTCACAGCAAAGTACTGAGCAGCCCGTAGTAACTGAGAGTGGTCCATGGCCAACAGCTTGAGGGAAAAAGGGGACCGTGGTCTACAGTCACATGGAAATCAATTCTGTGGACAACCAGTTCTCTTGGGAGATGACTGTCAGACCCACATGATAATTACAGCCCCAGCCAACACACCTTGATCCCAGTCCAGTGAGACTCTGAACAGAGAAGCCAGCCATGCCATTCCCAGAGTTCTGCCCTGAAGAAACTGCAGTATACAAAACTGGGGTTGTTTTAAGCCACAGAGTTGCTGGTAATTTGTCACACAGCCTTAAGAAACTAACACAGAGGCTCTAGGACAGCCCTAGCTACAGAGACAGACCTACGTTTAGATAAGGGTTCCAGGGCATCTCTTCCTTAGCATTAATTTTCCGTCTATGAAATGGAGCTGAATCTCTACTTCACAGGTGAGATGCGAGGGTAAGTAAAGGAAGGCAAAGTACATAAAGTACTGCCACACAGTAGGTAATTAATGATAACGAATACGATTTTGCATCCAGTGACAAGAAATTGTTCTGAATATGTGCAAGTTTAAGTGGTACTTTTTGAACAAAGAAATACTGACAAATCATTTCTAACTCCTACTTAGTGCCATTAGTAACATGGTAGAAAAGTGGTCTCCACCATGGGGTTCCAAAGGCAGTGGTAAGATGCCTAATTAACTAAGCAACAATTCAGTACAGGCAATGTGATATCATGTGTGAGCTAATTAGGTTAAACTCCCAACTCAAATGTGCTTGACATTATATTCAGGGAGGCCTTCTCCAGGGGTAGGCAGCTCGTGTTCTCATCATGAAGCCCAAACTCCAAAAAGAGGCACTGCAATGTTACTGTTATCCATGAATCAACAACAGACCCTTTGCCAATTAACAAAGTGGATGCCAGAGGTAGATTTGTGTGTGTGTGTGTGTGTGTGTGTGTGTGTGTGTGTGTGTGAAACGAGTGGCTTATAAACAGGCATTACAAATGTCAGAAATAGGCTCTCACTGGTGAAACTAAAAACATATTCAAGTTATAATAACTGGCCAAATATTTTCAAGATACCCCCACCCCTGCATGAACAAGAGCATAGCCTTGATAAGCTTGTTCCCTAAATGACCCCAAGTCCAGCCACAGTTGGAAGACTGCCAGCTGCTTGATGCCAGTTATTGAGGATAACAGAACGCTCCTCTGGATGCTGTCACATCAGGAGTACAGTTTTCAGGCAAAGCGGTGATCAGAGCAACTGAAAGAAGAGAGCTAGGACTTTATCAAGCATTCAGAGTGGTAATTTTGAGTGAACTGTTTTGTGCCTGCTGGCTGATGTGTGGCTGTGAATCAATGTCTGTATGCGTAGAAGAATCATGTCTCACACTTGCTTTAGTTATAAAAAGGTGGCAAGGTTGTGGGATAGTAGTTAAACCTCACTCACCTCAAGTAATTTGGTGCTATCAAAATCCACCCCCACAAAGTCCCCTAGGAGTTGTGCTTAACCATACCAGCATAGGTCAGTTTACAACAGATGGCAATCATTGAGAACTGTTTGCAATACCAAAAAAAGGTCAAAATTTGCTCATCCTAAATACTAAAATGCCAAGTTTTCCCATTTGCTCTGGAAATGATACCAACTTAGTATTATTAACTATGGTTAACACAAGCTGCTCAGAACATCTGATTGACAGTTAATGAGCAGTCACAGATAACTTCCTGCTAGAAGAAAAAAACAGGTTAATTCAGACTTAACAAATAGTTTGGTAGGTATTTTTAAAGTATTAGAAATAATAATGACCTTCCCATTACTGAGCTCCTCAATCCTTTCAGTTTAGAGATAAGGATACAGAGGCCTGGAGCAGATGAATAATTTTTCTAAGGTGTTCCACAAGTTTCCAGTTCTGCAATCAGACCTCCTTAGGGTATCTGATGTGACTATCTCTTGCAGCAATTCCTGGCTGTGCCTCAAACAAGAGGCTCCAGTGCCTTAACCTGCTGGCCGCAGATTATTTAGCATCTGGAATTTTCCCACATTCCATTGCTGAAGGCAAAAAGTTTATCAATTGGTCCCAAGAAGCTATTACTGTCACTTTGTGACTTTGGGGCATATTCTTCCATTAAGTCTATTATCAAATGGGTAACAAGGGGTTAATAAGATTAAAAAAACTCTTCCTGCTAATGCATTGTAACTCAATTGTCAAGCTTTAACTCAATTAAGTGATGCCTATCTCCAAACTTACCTCAAATAATTAATATAATGGGGGCTGGGGGGAATTGTGAGGGGCAAAAAGTTATTGGTAGGACCACTAGATAGAGGACAAGTCTTATTATGGTGTGGGCTGGAAGGCACAGGCTGAAAGCTCTAGTCAAGGCCCTTATCTATGGGGTGTTAGAGTGCATGAGGTTGTAAATAACTTGAAAGAAAGCCCAAAACCTCAACTCCCCAGAGAATGAGGCAGTGAGCAATGTCCGCGCTTGAAATGCTGATGTTCTCTTTCAAAGGTTATATGAGAATCATCCACCCTCTTTCTGTTCCCACACAATAACTTCACCCGAAAAGTGGTTCCCAACATGTGGGGTAAAATACTACTAAGTTGGTGACATTTGTATGCCTAATTTTATTACTATGCCATGGGGCAGAAAAGGCATGTATGAGTTAACACATCTCGGCGATGAGGAAACTTGGGCTCAAAGATGTGATGGTCACACAGCTATCTTGAGAGAGCCAGGCATGGAACCTAGGTCCTCCGACTCCACTCATGTGATCTTGTGTTACATTTTTGCACCATGGCCTGCTTCTACCCCATCTATCATTCCCTAACATCACTGTACTGCTATGTGGGAATTAAAAAAAAAGATTTCAAATTAATTTGGTTCAGAATAGCAGGTCAGAAATGAAACCACGGAAGACTCTCTGGATGCTGAAAGCTGGGTTTAAGAGTCATTAATTCTCATGGAGACACAGCACAGAAACATTTTCTTTCCATCCCTGTGGTGCTGAGCGTATGTCTGCTGCTGTTATCTTGGAGGAAAGAAGTTAAGCATAGGTCATGCGCTGACAAATTACTACACTTAAGCTCTTCCTCTTACCCCATAATGGACCTTCCTCACTGTAAGGAGATACAAACATTTAAAAAACACGAAACCCACCAGGATCCTCTGCAGAGGTTTCCAGGTCCATACGGAAAGCCTGGAAGACACGAAGTCACGTTCAAAGAGGATCACAAGCTGTGATACCACAGGACCCTTCTTTCCTTCCCTCTTAAGATCTAACCATTTCCTTTGTTCCTCAAGGAATACAGCCCTTAAAGCCACAGGACCAGGACGGCCAAGTTCAATCAGTGACATGGAGCAGGCAGGGCAGCTGCCCAGGTGGCAGATTACACTTCTCTGCACGCACTTAAAGTGTAAAAGGTTAAGCAAATAGGAGAAAGAGGAGTAAAGAGCTATGCTGTCCAGGTCCCTCCTCCTGATGAGAAGCAGACAGTGACTATTGTATCACTCTTCTGCTCAAGCCCCCAATCGTTCTCCATTACTCTCACTATGGCCTCTAAGGCCCCAGTGATCTCTCTTTCTGGCCTCCTGCTACCCTGGCCTCCTTGCTGCGCACCCCCACTTTAAGCCTCTGTTCTTCCCAGAAATCCACACAGCAAACTCCCTCACCATCTTCAACTCTTGGCTCAACTCCCTTCTCCTTCAACTCTTGGCTCAAACATCACTTTCTCGATGAGGCCCACAGCGAACACTCAACTCAATGGCAATCTTAAAGGACACCCAGTCCCCCCTACACACACTCTCTTGATGCTCCTTGCTCTCCTTGACTTCTTTTTTAATAGCACTAGCCACTCTCCAATACACAATATAATTTCCCAATATTATGTCTATTGTCTAGCTCTTCCCTGCTGGAATGCAATTGAAATGTAAATTCCAAGTAGAAAGGGATTTTGTTTTGATAACTGATGAATTAGAAGGACTCATGAATGCCTAGCACATACTATGCACTCAACATTTGCTAAATGAATGAGCAAAATGTACCTAATGTGCTAAAAACAGCAGGTACCATTTATCAAGCATTTATTATGTCTCAGACATACAGTAAGTGCTTTACATGCATTACCTCCTGTGATTCCACAAGCCTCTGAGATAGCTAGTCAGAGTATTCCCAACTTAGATACGACGAAACTGAGGCTTAAATGACTTGCCCAAGGTCACCCTGCCGGTAAGCACAGAAACCAGAATGAACACCCAGGTCTTTGGTTTTACTCCCATGTGTATTTCCCAGTCCAGCTCTGCTTGCCTTGTTCTTGTGGTTTTGTTTTTGGTGGAACTCCACCAGTGTTTACTAGGGGGAAGGGTTTGAAATATGGAAAAAGAATTGTTCCACCAAATTCAAAGAGAAAAGTCTTCAGGAAAAAGTTTCCTTAGAAATGTATTAGAGAATGTCCTCCTGTGGGATAGTGGTAAGAACAAGAACCAGACAATGAAAACCTGGGTTAAATCCAGATGCCGTCTCCCACTCAGCTCTGAGATTGATATGGGGGTAATAACCTATGAAGTGGAAATAACAAGGCCTGTTGTGCAAGACTGTTTTCAGGATCAAATGAGATAATGTTCATGAAAGTACAAATAAAAATCTGGCTTTTTATTTGGTCCTTTCTTCTTTCTGATGTTGACACCCTCACTGATAAGAAACTTCTGTTGAGTCATAAATGAACATTTATTAAGCTACGAAGTGTGTGCCAGGCACCCTACTGGGTATTTAACACACATAGTGAGATGGTCTATTTTACAGGTAAGGTTCCTAGTCCAGAAATGGGGCAGATCAGCAAACTAGCTACTTTAGAAGCACAAGAAATGACACCACAGAGTTAGGTACCGGACATCATGGGACACTTAATGCTAAAATGAGCTGCTTTGGCTAAAATGAGAACGGACAGATACTGATAACTGATGGTAGAATCACCCAGGGGAAAAAGAGAATATGAAAAAGATAGGTATACTAAGAATTGGGATGGTATTCTGAAAGAAAGATCCCTGTTAGCTTAGAATTAATCTAAAATGTTCAGCGTCAGTCTAGTTTACATGCTGCTTATCAAGATTACTTGAATAAACAATTATTTTCTCAGATACCTGTAGCTTGTTTGTGAGAACCCTATTAAAAATCTCTTCCACCACTTCCTCTCCAATGCTATGAAACACGCCTTATATTCCAAAAACATGGATCTTAAAATTTCAAGCTTTATACATGTTTTAAGTTCATGAAGTAGGGCAAGGCAAGAGAAAAGATGAAATCAATGCCCTCCTTAATTTTTAAAATTAAAACCAAGAGCTGGAACAATGAATCCAGCTACTTTTCCATAAACATAGAAAGACTACCATATTAGTTTAATTTCTGTACACTACTTCAGACCACCTGCATCTCCAAATAGTGTCAGATAACAGGCCTTTCTTCATGCATTAATTTTACATTACCCTCTCTCCCAGGCAGCTAGGGAGCTAACAAGCAGTCCCTGCAGCTCCATCTGAACAGAATTGGCATGCATTCAGGCAACACAACTACAGCTGTTGCATAATAGCATTTTTCATATGAGGAAGCCATATCACCACAAATACTAATAGTCAAAATGATTTAAGAAGGGAGAAAAATGCTTTGAGATATTTTGAACTTGCAAGATAGAAACTCATTTTCGTTTTTAATTGCATGAGCTTATATTCCAAAGGTCCTAGACAAATGTCAAACCAATCAGCCTGGAAATGCATCTGGTTTGAGGAGATTTTTAGTGTAATTTAAATTCAGTCTCTCTCGCCAAGTGGTAGGGTATATATTATTTCCTATATGTTTTCATTACAACCTGAAAGTCTGTAACTTCCACAGCTCCCTAATGCTGTTTTCCAAAGTATATGCCAAAGAATTTACATTTTAGAAGTACCCTGTTCAATTAAGGTGAGTAGAAATTGTTAAAGTTTGTATTAATGCGAGTTCAGGATTTGTTAGAAAAAGAAAGAATCTAAGAATTCATACTATCAAAATTAACCTAGAGACCTTATTTTTACCCTTCTATGCTGTGCTGTGTTATTTGTGTGTGCATGTGCATGCATTTTCCTTCCAAATCATCCAATACTTTTCTAACTATAGAATATTTAATTATAATTACTAAGAAGAAGTAAAGATTCTATAAGAATAAATCAAGCCAAATTATACCATTTGCTTTACTATACAAACAGGAATTGTGTGAACTAGTATATATCTTGATTTCTTCCAGGCATCTGATACAGTATTTGGTGGTTCATCCTCAAGAATGAGATGGTGCAGTGAACCAGACTGTCAGACATGGAAGTTGGATTATCATCATAAAAAGCTCAACTATCTCTGAAGCCTTAAAAGAATATAAATTGTGGTTATCGTATAGCTTTGCTGCTGAGGTAAATACCAAGAATCTTATATGGTCAAGTATGAATCTAACTCTACTGTCTATGATGAATATATTCTTTCCACACCCCACAGTTCAGTTTTCCAAAACCTAGGAATAAACGGAAGAATGCCTTCTTTACAGTGTTATAGTTAACAAACTTTAATTAAAGCTACAAAAAAGAAAACTCAGTCAAGCTGGCAAGAGTCCTTTTTAGCTAGATAGCCATATGGCCACCTCTTGAAAAAAGCCATATGGTTATACTTGTTATTTTTGGCCTCTTTACCTTTAACTTCTTTCCTGCATATAGAGGCCTCCAGTTATTACCACCAAGTGATAAATCACTTTGAATTTCCAAGGCTACAAAAGGCATTTACTGGCAACCATTCCAGGTTTCACTTTTAGCTGAGAACCCTGGAGAATTCTTAAGGATGTTCACGTTTTCTAAAAATGTTATTTTATTTAAGCTAGGTCAAAACTTTAGATCTAAACTCTATCTTGATAAAGCTCAAGTGGAGAAAGTAAAACATAGGTGAATATGAATAGTATACAGTAAGAAAGAACAAACCAGTTTAACTTTACCTCCAATAGTATTATTTTAAGCACCCTACAACCCCAAAAGATGACCTGGAACAGAAGTTGCAAAATGGCGACCTAACTGAACCACCACAATGTCACTGTCACTTTAAATTGAGCCAATGTTTAAAATTCAGGAAATTTAAAATTTTACAAAAATCTGGATTTTCAATGTCATTTGCAAAACTGGAAGATCTCACAAGACCAGACTAACATTCCTGTTGCCAACAACTGGCTTCCACTGAATAACAACCATTTCCTTTAGGTGGGTCCTACAATCTTCAGTTTGTCATGTGCATTTAAGGCCAAAATCACTCACTTTTGTTTTCTGACTGGTGGCCTATCAAAAGACTAGAAACGAAGCACTGGTTCCTTCTTAGAGTCCCTTCCATCTCTACTGTTACCTTTGGGGTTTAACTCAATGCCAAATGCCATTTTGCCTTTGGCAAAAAAAAAAAAGGTAGTGTATTAAATGAACCTTGCAGAATTATAAAATTCTACCTTGCATCATCTCCCCCAAGCCTAGCTGCCCAGAAGCAGGGACAGCAATTTCATGTGGTTTTTCTCCACAGCACTTAGCACAGTGCTTTACTTAAGTAGACAGTCAGTAAAACGTCTAGTAGTTATCTTACAGCTCTTCAGCTTGCAACAGGTTTTTACACAGGAACAGTATTTTTTCTACCTTAGAACAATGTTTCTCACTGTGCTATGACTTTACCCCTCTCCTCTCCCACCACCCTACCACTCCTTTACCACCCTCTTACTCCCCAGCCATACCCCCCCATCCCCTCTCACCCCGACATTAGACGTTCTTGGTTATCACAAGAGCTGCTGGCATGGAATGGGTAGAGGCCAGAGATGTTACATACCCTAAACTGCACAGGACAGAACCCCTCTCCCACCACCACAACCACCCACACCACCACCCCATGTCGTTAGTGTCAAGGTTGAGAAAACCTGCCTTAGAATGACCCTGGTAAGAAATATTACAACATATTTGCAGCTAGAATCTCAGGATATAAGTCAAGTGGCTTACTCAAAGTAAATCAGCTTGCAGTAGGAGCCAGAGCTGAACTCAGGTGCCAGACTCTCGGAATCTGATAACAGCAACTGACGATAGAAAACCAAACATATTAAGGATGCAATCTGGTGTTTGTTTGGCATGAACTTGTATAAAAATGTTCGCAGGCCAGAGATTAACCTTTAGTAACAAAGTGTATCTCATCTTTTGTAAAATATACAGTGTGGCCTAATTATGATGAGTCTGGGAGACACTTGGTGGGGAAAAAAGAAGAAAAAGAAAACCATAATTTCATGTTAAAAACAAAGTTCTACTCTGAAGAGACTTTTTATACAAGCTATTCAAAACATGAAATTATATCTAATCCATGTGCTGATGAGTAGAGAATGCAAATGACTGAAATAACAGTTTCAAAAGGAAATACGTCTTTTAGGAGATACAAAAGAGGAAAACAGAGTAATTTGAAGTGTGGAAGCGCTGCATTTAGCCAAAGATCATCCCCTCGGCAGGCTGTTCTATTTGGTCTCAGTTACTCCAGTTGGCCTGCAATGGCGTCTCTCCATTCAGAGAAGGGGAGCAGTGGAAGTTGAAGTGTTAACATGGAAAGAGCAAAAGTTGAATCATTTGTCCTTGAACCTCAGAGCTTCCACTTGCTTTTTCTGTGACTCTCAGGCAGCTCCCTCAATTTCCAACACCTGGGAAATGGGAGTAATAATTTCTACCTCAGAGAGTTAGGGAAAACAATCACAAGTCAGTAACCTTATAAAAGAAAACCTTATACAAAACCTGTGTGCCAGTGACAATGCCAAATTCTTTCTCTCATTTGATCCTCATAACATTACAAGGTGGCCTCATTTATGAATGAGGAAACCGGAGCTTGGAGAGGGTATTGGGACTTGTCCCAGGTCACAGCTAGTAAACAGAGGAGCTGGGATTCAAACCAAAACCATGGTTAATAACCACCTTGCTGCCTAGCTTTATCAATTCAAAGTGTAAATTATTGTTTTGATTACTAAGACGTTATTACAGGTAGGCAGGTAAACTTGGAGCCTAAGGAAACTGTAGCGTACATAGGAATCATTTTATAATGGCCAGAGCTGTCCACAGATGGGACAGACCATCTAATGAAGGAATGTGCTCCCCATCATTGCTGCCAGAAGAAACTGGGTGACCACTTTGATGGAGAGGTGATCGGCCAGAAAAGGTGATAAGCTTTATTCCTTTAAGGTCCATTCCAATCTTACAATTTTATGATTCCTTGTCCATTGGTTTCTCAATAATCTATCTCTGGAACCTAATCGTTGTTTGCTTTCCTAGGTAACCTCTATTCTCTTCTCTGGTTTTTCTCTCTTCCACTTTCCTCTTTATTTGACCTTGATCCTGGCATAAATAGCAATGGAATGTGCCTGGGCTTTGAAATATGAAATCCCTGGATATGAATGTTCAATCTTCCATATAACAGCTAATCGATACCGAGCAAGTTACTAGGCTTCCTTTCAATGAGGATTTCAACTATGTAATAAAGGAAATTAACATCAGATGAGAAAAAAACAGATTAAAGTACAGTGTCTACTCTGTAGAAACTCAGTAAATATTAGTCTTCTTCATTGGCAATGTTTTCTCAACCCTACCCACTACACTGTCATACTCTATCTGCTTTAGTATCCTGAAGTGCCTGTAGAGATCTAAGGTACACTAAATGTAAGTACAGTCCCAAAATATCTATGCATTTTACCAGTCACATAGTTATATGCAAAAGGAAAATGTGCTGCATTTTCTGGCTCACTATGGACTGTTCACTGAAAGGCCAGAATCATTACCAAATTCTGTGTCCTTCTCTGATATTCTAATTCCCAAGGGTACCTACAGCCACATTAATCCCATAGATGTCCCTCTCATCAGAATCCAATTATGAATGCACTGAACTTTCACGATTACACAGCACTTTAACATGGAATATCTCACTGATACCATAGAACAATCCTGCGAGGAGACTTACAAGGGTGCTTGGCATTATCTGAATTTACATGAATCTTAGACCCGGTGGGTTAACCTGTCAATTTCTGGATTTTAGAGTTTAAAAACTGTGCAGGGCTGGATGAGGACCACTACCAGAAATACAGCATGTCAAGACACAAATTAACTTAATCAGGAAATTATTTTGTTAGAAAGATATTAGAAATACAAGAAAGAGAAAGCTGTCACGGTTATATAGCTGAGAACATTTTCCAAGAGATCAAGTCACCAACATAGGTTTGCTAGAAGTCCATTGTGGACACATGGCTGTTCTGTCAATGGAATCTCTTCTCCATAATCTTAAAGTTGTTAACTGTCCCTTGCCTATTGTTGTTTGAATGTTTAAAGTTCTAAGCAGGAGTCTGGTTGCCTAGCATAGGTAACAATGTCCATAGGGGTTATGGAACAGAGAGATAGATCATCTGTCCATCCTCACAAAGGATGCCTAAGATGCAGGATAGCCAAAACAGCAATAAATCTCTGAAGATTCACTGAATCTTCATCACAGCCCGGTGGGAGTGATTCTACTGTACCTCCCCACTCCTCTATGACAAGAGAAACTACTGACTTGCTCAGGTTCATGCAGCTGGTCAAGAACCAGCACTGAGAATCCATCCAAGGCTCCTGGTTCTTGATTCTCAGTAAAAATGTATTTAAAAAGCAGCTTTCAGAAGCACCCTAAGTCACCCTAAATATGAATTTTTGTTTTAATTTTTACTGCTTTAAAGTTTAATTTACTCTTCTCCATCTCTGGCTCTACCTACAAGAGCTATCATCAAAACTTTTTTTATTAAGGTATCATTGATATACAATCTTATAAAGGTTTCACATGAGCAACACTGTAGTTATTACATTCACCCACATTATCAAGTCCCCCCCTCCACCCCACTGCAGTCACTGACCATCATCATACTAAGATGCTATAGAGTCACTACTTATCTTCTCTGTGCTGCACTGCCTTCCCTGTGACCTCCTACATTATGTGTGCTAATCATAATGCCTCTTAATCCCCTTCTCCCTCCCTTCCCACCCACTCTCCTCACCCCTTTTCCTTTGGTAAAAGCTAGTCCCTTCTTGAAGTTTGTGAGTCTACTGTTGTTTTGTTTCTTCAGTTTTGCTTCATTGTTATACTCCCCAAATGAGTGAAATCATTTGGTACTTGAATTTTTCTGCCTGGCTTATTTCACTGAACATAATAATACCCTTTAGCTCCATCCATGTTGTTGCAAATGGTAGGATTTGTTTTCTTCTTATGGCTGAATAATATTCCACTGTATATATGTACCACCTCTTCTTTATCCTTCTACTGATGGACACTTAGGCTGCTTCCATATCTTGGCTATTATAAATAGTGTTGCGATAAACATAGGGGTGCATATGTCTTTTTGAATGTGTGACCTTGTTTTCTTTGGGTAAATTCCTAGGAGTGGAATTCCTAGGCTAAATGGTTTTTCTCTTTTTAGTTTTTTGAGGAACCCTAAATATTTATTTTTAATGAACGTTACTCTTCATTACTCTGCCATAAACATGACTGTGTGTGTATGTGGAGCACATACTATTGGGGTTGTCAGTTTTTTAGCAACCCATTTCAAAAAAATGTAATTTTATGAAACCTATAATTTCTTCCTAATCCTGAACTTAAAAATCTTAACAGTAGTTGTGCATGATAAAATACATCCAAGAGTTGGCAAGGGAAACAAAATCAGAAATGAACAAATGGGACTACATCATGCTAAAAAGCTTCTGTACAGCAAAGGACACTATCAGCAGAACAAGAAGGCATCCTACAGTATGGGAGAATATATTTGTAAATGACATATCTGACAAGGGGTTAACATCAAAAATATATAAAGAACTCATATGCCTCAAGACCCAAAAAAGCAAATAACCCTATTAAAAAATGGGTGGAGGATATGAACAGACAGTTCTCCAAAGAAGAAATTCGGATGGCCAACAGGCACATGAAAAGATGCTCCACATTGCTAATTATCAGGGAAATGCAAACTAAAACCACAATGAGATCTCACCTCACATCAGTTAAGATGGCCAACATAGAAAAGAATAGGAATAACAAATGCTGGCGAGGATGTGGAGAAAGGGGAACCCTCTTACACTGCTGGTGGGAATGTAAACTAGTTCAACCATTGTGGAAAGCAGTATGAAGGTTCCTCAAAAAACTCAAAATAGAAATACCATTTGACCCAGGAATTCCACTCATAGGAATTTACCCTCATAAGAATGCAGGAGCCCAGTTTGAAAAAGACACATGCACCCCTATGTTAATCGCAGCATTATTTACAATAGCCAAGATATGGAAGCAACCTAAGTGTCCATCAGTAGATGAATGGATAGAGAAGATGTGGTACATAAACACAATAGAATATTATTCATCCATGAGAAGAAAACAAATCCTACCATTTGCAACAACATGGATGAAGCTAGAGGGGGGTATTATGCTCAGTGAAATAAGCCAGGTGGAGAAAGACAAGTACCAAATGATTTCACTCATCTGTGGAGTGTAAGAACAAAGAAAAACTGAAGAAACAAAACAGCAGTAGACTCACAGAACCCATGAATGGACTAACAGTTACCAAAGGGAAAGGGACTGGAGTGGTAGTGGGGGTTGGAAAGGGAGGGAGAAGGGGAATAAGGGGCATTACGATTAGCACACATAATGTAGCGGGTGCGCGGGAGGGCCATGGGGAAGGCAGTATAGCTCAGAGAAGACAAGTAGTGACTCTATAGCATCTTACTACGCTGATGGTCAGTGACTAATGGGGTATGTGGTGGGAACTGGATAATGGGGGAATCTAGTAATCACAGTGTTGCTCATGTAATTGTGTATTAATGATAACAAAAAAAATACATCCAAGAGTCTTTGAGAATCATTGTCTCCTCTATAACTTCAATTCTTTTCTATTATTAATAAACTGAGAAAGGATGCAAATGTCACTAATATTAAAATAGGTGTTAAATATTAAATTAGGTTAAAATATTAAATTAGGCTTTGAAAAAAAGATGTTTTCATAAAATCCACCTAATAGTTTTAACTTTACATTTATACATACTACTGTTGTGTTTTTCTTTTATCCTTAGAGATTTAACATAATAACCTCTCTACTTTAAAAAGCGCCCTAGGGCCGATTTCATGGCCAAAGAAAAATAAAGCCTTGCAAAATAACTGAATAACTTCAGTGTTTTACCCTAAGACCCTTTTCCTTCCAACCCATTTTTTTAAGCCTAGAAAGATAAATGAACTAAAGCTGTTCATCTTTAGTTAACTGAAGTCTACTTTTTTAATAGTAAATGGTTGATGTCAAAGAAAGGATTAAAAATGATGTTCTTTCAACAATTCCTTAATATGACTTGGGATTTGCTTTGCACTCAGTCCCTCCTGGACATAGCCAAGGCCAAGTGAACTTAGTATTACTAGTCTGGAAATCTCTTAAAAATAAAAACTCCAAAGCATGAAAGGTGCCACGGTGAAAAAAGATAAAAGGCCTTTGCTAATGACAGTTCAAAGAAGTGATGTGCCCCAACCCTCAGGAATAAAAACAGAGAGCATTTTCCACCTATAATAAAGTTCAAAATGAAGTAACACAGAAACAGGATATGAACGTCATTACTTTAGTCCTGTGTAAGTCACAGAGTAGTCTCGGATGCCCCACTGCTTCCTCTCTTATAATTAGCAACAAAAGACTTATAAGAAAAAAAAAATATTTTTCCTTTGTGCTTGTCATCTAGGCAAGCAAAGATGGGGGAGGAGCAGCCAATCATGGAGGGAGAAGAACAGAGAGGATGAGGAAGAGGAAGAAGAGGACGGGAGAGAGGAGGTGGTGTGGGACAAGAAAGGAAAGGCAAGCGGCTGGGAGCCCAGGGCCTTTTTCAAGGATAAAAGAATTAGTTTAATATCAATCACTGAAACAAGTTTTCTAGGATAGTCCCAACTCAAATATGTTCTTTGCCTGGCACTCCATTACACAGAAGGTAGGCATGATCATCCTCATTTCACAAATGAGGCATGGAGAGATGAATTTGCTGATCTGAGAAAGACCACACTCTCTTAACTCCTCTGAGTCTAGATCCAGTGCTCTTTCTTCTACAGAAGGCTCTCTCTTGCCCACCTCCACAGCAGCACTGCATTGTGCTTTATACTTAATACGAGAATGCTAAGGCATTCTTATGTAATTCCTACAAAAATGCGTTAGGAAGGGGAGATGGGATACAGAATTTTCTCATTGTAAAGAAATCAGAATGACTCAGCCAGGCATATACTAGGGTAAGAACTCAAGTCATCTGACTCTTAAAAGTGTGCTTTTCCTCAGTATCACATTTTTTGACATATCAAAAAGAATTTATTTTCTCTCTGCTATTCCCCATGGAGCTCAAGTTCCAGTCTCACTCCTAGCTCCTGAAAGCTCATTCTGGTCTTATTTCTGGCTCATCTTCCTAATTCAACCTGAGTTTCCACATTCCCTATCTCTTGCGCTGCCAATAGATTCCTACTCTAGGTCCCCAGCCCCCTATCCCACCTCTTCCCTAGAGGCCTTCGAGCCTCTGCTTTCAATGCCTATGGAGATGTTCTTTTTCCACCCCAGAGAGTAAAAGGAGAGCAACAAAAAACTAAAATAATCGCCTTTCATCTCCACGTTAATCAGGCAGCCCATTAGTTAGATTCAATCGGGACGTGCTAATTCACATAATCCTCAAAGCAAAAATGAGTAGGGCAGTGACTGGCCCGAGGAGACATCCTCTGGTGGGGATGGTGGACAGGATACAACTTAACTGTAAGGAAGACTCTGACAAGCGGTGTAATAGAAGCACAAAGAGTAGGGTGAAGGGAACTGCTTCTGGCTGGAGAAATTTAGAGAAGGCTCTGACCTTAAAAGTCTGTTTGTGTCCCATCCTTGCACATCAGGAGCAACCTTCAAAACAGGATGCATGAGTGAGCTTCCAACAAGTAAAACTTTCTAACACCTTCCTGCCTGGGACCTCAAAGTACTCACGGCTCACAAGAGATGGTAGAGTTATTAGTAACCCTATTTTGTGTAACAATGGTCATAAAAAGAACTGAAAAGCAAATTCAGTTCCTGTCTGTCTTACCAGTGGTTTTCATCCCGGGCAAGTTCACTCTTGAATTGGTGAAACCAAAAAATGACAACGGAACATTCTTGGGGTGAAAGGGTTTATACCCAACTTCATTCCCATGGTGGCAGGTCAAGCGCTAGAATCCCATCTGCCTCAGAGCAAGTCCGCATGCAGCAAGCAGGTTTCTGCCTCTGGGCCTCTCCAGCCCCACAGCTGTCTGGTCTCAGTCTCTGTCCTCGGCTTCTGCCACCACTCCAGCCTCTGCTCTCCTGCAGCCCAGAGTACTGGGTGAAGTCTTTATATAGAGCCAATAATAACATATGGCCCACACGTGTGTAGTGAGCAAGTGGACCAGGGTCAGGTGAGAATCCTGACCATAGGAACTTTCCTTTTCTTTACACTACCAATGACTTTCAACCAATTTGAAACTATCACTTTCTTAATTGCTCCAACAATTAATAGTAGAATAGTTCATAGGGGGACCTTCTCCCACAAAGAGCAGGCAATTTGAAGTACTTATCCGGAAAAATTCAAGCCAAAATACTATATATAGCTTTTTCTCCATTTAAAAGCATTTTCTGGGTACCTTTTGACCTTCTTCTACAAGCAAGCACAGCATGTACTGTGCAGGGAAAAAATAATGTAACATAAAATACACCAGACACTCAGCCTAAGGGTCACCTTCTTCTAAAATTTTTTGACACATAACACCCCTCCAAGTAGAAAAACCACTTCCTCCCATATACCCAATTAAACCCTGCCTGGCTTTGACCTCAGGCTCTGTGCTTAGTACCGTGGCCCTGTGTAATTTAATTTTTGCCTCAACATATCCTCTGTCTTAAAATAATAATAGTACTTACACTTTATTGGTGGTTGCGAAGATTAATTAATACACATAAACTGTTTAGAACCCTGCCCAACACATCATAAGCACTCAATACATTGCACCACTTCATTAGTCTTGTTTGTGTACTGCTGTAAAGCACCTGGGTGCAAATGCTGGCTCTTCCATTCATAAGCCATAGAGGGTGAGTCATACCCACCAGACAGCAACTAGTGAGAATTACAGAAGATAATGCAGGTAAGAGTATTCAGCACTTAGTAAGTGCTCAATAAATGATAGTTACATTATTTGCCAGCATCAACGAGTAGCTTTGGTCTTTGTACCTTTTTTAAATTCCTAGATCCCAGTACAATGCCAAGCACAGCCAAGCACAGCGTTAAGTGCTTATTAAGTGTTAAATGAATGAGTGGAGGGCTGAAGTTTATTTCAGACAGGTGAAGCCAACCATTGATTTCTTCTTGGCTGTTTGTAGCCAGAGAATCACTGCCACCTGGATTCATGGCCTCGCTTGTCCCCATGGAATCACTGCCACCTGGCACTCAAAAGGAGCGAATGAAATGACACCAGTGAAGGGCCGCAATTACCTGGCAGTGCCTCAATTCACTGTTTTGCTTGGAAAATCCTTGCCTCCACCACCCGCCACCCGCCCCCGCGAACTTTAAAAGCGGCTTTTTTGATACCACTTCAATAACCTTGGTTGAGAAAATAAAACGCAGCCCAAAGCGGGAAGGGACTGAAGGTGGCAGGGAGGTCACCGCCTTCCTGAGGAGCAGCCCAGGGGTTGGCTGGGCAAAGTTCGGGACCCTCAGAAGGGGCTGGCGAGGTCTCGGAGCGGAAGACAAAGGGCATCCAGGGAGAGGGGCAGGGGCGCTGGGAGTCTGGGGAAACCCAATCAAGCAGCTGCACAACGCCTAAGGCAGAGAAAAAAGAGCCCAAGCGCCGAGTGGGGATTCCGGGCTGCACACCGGGAAGCCTCATCGGAAAAAAGGGGGCGGCGGGGTGGAGGCGGGTGACCCATCACCCACGGCCCACGGAGACGGGGCGCGGCCTGAGAAGGCCGACTCAGAGGAGGGGCGGGGCGAGGCGGGGCGGGGCTGCGGGCGGAGCGCGGTGAGGAGGGGCGGGGCGGGGCCCGAGCAGGCGGACTCAGAGGTGGGGCGGGGCCGCGGTGAGAAGGGGCGGGGCGAGGTCCGAGCAGGCCGACTCGGTGGGGCGGGGCGGTGTTAAATGGGCGGGCTGCGGGCTGAGTCTGAAGACGCAGTTAAGAAGAGGTCGAGGGAGAGGGGGTGGTTCACTCATGGCTGACCCGGGTCGTCTGCACCTGGTTAGCCTTCTGAGTTAACCGAGCCTTCCCCGGCTGTCAGCGTCCGGGACTGCCAGAGTTCTGGGACCGCCACCAAGAGTGCGAGAGGAGGGGACTCCCTTCCTCTCCTGATTCTGCCGAATATTCATGGCTGGGAGATGGGCAACAGTACGACAGCTTTTATTTCTCGAATTGCACTTTACCACTAACCCACGAGAAAAGGAGACAGAGTCCTGTTCTCGGGGAGAGGATATTACGATTTGGGAAACGGTGTCAGAACGGTGTTTCAAAAAGCGCTGCCGCCGCCCTAGCAATAGTGCTCGTGACTATTCCGATGAATAGGTGCTGCCCACGGGCTCACCCCTGGCTGATGGTCCGGAAATACTTTGTCCCTGCCCCCTGCACCGGGGATGATAATCCTGAGAAGTCAAAAGGCAGTCCTTGCATGGGCACCCAGCACTTAAAACTGAGTGGTGTTGAAATAAAAAGTTAGCTCTAGTTTTGCACCAAGACGTAGGTCTAGAAAAAATGTGATCTGCAATCAGAAAAACGCTCTTGTGGGTGAACAAAAAAAATTTTTTTTCTGAAAAAATTTAGCAGTCTTGGTCTCAACAGTTGTTTTCTGAGACCAATAGCCTCAAAATATCAAGTCGTGGGAATGAAACATAAGTAAAAGCTGCTACTTATTCAACAGGTACTGTGTGCTTCGGGTTTATATTATCTCACTTTGTCTTTATAATCCATTCAAATACTGAATGGGTGTCTTCCATGGGACAGGCACTGTGCTAGGTGGCTAGGATTAGAAATGTGAGAGGGGACCTCATGGAAAGAGGCCAAAGAGGGGTACAATTTGCAAAGGAGGAAAATTACAGTAGGTAATTTGCCCTTCCTTATGCCCAAATAGTCTATCCACTACCACACCCTCCCTCCTAATTATAGGATTTCAGTGTTAACATCTGGTTTTATCCTTCTACCTAGGGAAAGCAAATGAAATCAAGGAGAGGTACCTATACACAAAAGAAAAGAATTAAGCCCCAATGGAAAATCCAACAGCTATAAAAATGACAGAGATGGAATTCTGAAACACCCAGACAAGAGGCTGAGAATTACTAGAAAATTCATTAACTCCAAGATCGAGTTCCTCAAGAATCAAATGTAAGGGAACAGTTCTAATGTATACCGTCAGTTGCCTGTGATAAGATGCAGCTTCTTTTAAATAAAATATATGTTTTCTATTTTAATGTTTTTATATGCATTTCTACCACGCTCATCACTGTTACCTCTACATAGGAGTTGGCCTGTATTTCAGAGACACAGAGAAACAGTGCTGTAAGGACTACCTCCAATCCCATTTACAAGAGAAAAGGAGTCCCAGAGAGGTTCAAGTCACTGGGGGATGGCTGGCAAGGCCAGGAATTAAAGCCTAAATCTCCCAACAAGGATCTTCCCAAGAGAATACAGGAAATTTTACCTTTTAATCTAACAACCCCCTAGAGCTTATTCACATGTAATTCTCCAGAGAAGTTCTTCGACAGCAGCATGTTAAGTGAAGCCTAGATTCATGTGTGTAGTGTAGGGGATACTGGTCAATAAAAACATTTCTAACTGAATGTCTCAATTTGTTTAACAGAAGTTGTATTTTTGATCCTCCCAGCAAAACACATCAGCTCTTGTTTATACACTCTGCTTACACAAATGCATATTTAGAAAATGTGGGCTTAAAAGGTATTCCAGTAGGTACTCTTTTTTCACATGCAGGACTGCATGAGAACACCTTAAAAATATGAAATCATACTTTGCATGATTCCTAAGAGGCATCATTTAGGATCTTGGTTCCAGTAAAATTTGTTGTTTTGTTTTTTGCTTTTCCACATGAATATATTCTCTATTTTCTCTAAAGTAAACCAGTGCTTTGATAGATTTTAGATTTTCCCCTTTAACCAAAGGCACTATTCATTTCAATGTCCTTGGAGTGTTTTATCTGGGGATTAGACAACTGTACCAAAACACAGCTGTTCCAGTTTTTTCTCCTTTATTTTTCACATTAAAAAACTCCCACTATCAGCCAGTCCAATTAGTTACTCGCTATCAAAAGCCGGGTTTGGTCTTTCATCTTCGGGAAAACTGGATCCAAATGACAGGGTGTCATGGAAACTGTATCTTGGGTCATTTCCTGTTTCAATTGTTTAGCCACAAAAAAAAAAGTTCAGCTCTATCAGATGGAAATTAATGAATACTTGCTGTTGCGTTCTGAAGAGCATCCAACTAAATAAAAAGGTAATTATCTTTTTTGACCAAGGGTTCCCACCAACACCAAGGAATACAGGGAGATCAGTGTCCCTAAAATGGGAAGGGAAAAGCATTTGATTGAGTTAAGTTTCCCTAATTCAATGGTCAGTTTTAAGTCTATCCCTTGGGTTTGGGAAAACTAACTACAAGTTAAGTGGTCTTCACTGTTGTTAACTGTTCTTTCTCTTCCACTTCCAACAAATTTTCATCTCTCCTCACTTATTCTACTTCACCCCAATTTTGACATTAACTAGGCAGAGCTGGTATTCTCTTTAACATAAAATTCCTCCAACATAAGGCAATATATTCTAAAAAGATTTCTTGCTGTACCTATTCTCTGCAAACAAAAGCACACACGCACACACACACACACACAGACACACGAGGAAAAAGGAGAGCTTAAGGCCTACAAGCAATACCAGGCAGGCACATATGTTTAGGAAATGAAGTCCTGGCTGGAATTCAGTAATATTGAGCCCCTTAGTGATCTAATGCACACCAATGTACACTGTGGATGGAAACAGAGTGCCAGACGGGACAATGGGGAACTCAACCTGTATTTAATATGTTTCAGCTCTGTCTAAGTAACTGTTGGCAAAAAACGTGGAAGCAATACAACAAATCAATTTCAGGGCTCAGGAGGATTTGCTCAGATAAGACAGCTATGAAGTATACATTACAGGGTAAGTTCACAGCTCCATTGTGGGAAAAGCACCTACTTGCAATGCTTTCTGTCCCGTTTTAGGTTATAGCTTCTCATTCAAAATGAAGAAGTATCTGTGCTGCTTCTTTTCGTTAGAATTAAAAAAAAGAAAAACTGAGAAATCATCTAAACACAAATTAACTTTAATTATTATTAAAGTAATCTAAGGCTTACATGACTTATATCCAACTTGCCAATTTGGACAATTCTATAGAAAAGAATGTGAAAGAAAATAAAAGACAGCATTTAGCAGTGACCCCTGAATTCTAGACCTTCTATCTGTCATTAAGTCACTTGTTTGTCAGTGCCAGCAAAGAGGCATCTAGGCCAAGCTTGTTCACCATTTCTTTCCCAGTTATACCTCACATGCTGCTTTAGTTCCTCTCTCAAAATCTTCACTTACATCCCTAAGAGAATGGCTTCATTTTATCAAAAATAAGGTGGAGATGATGATTTCTAACTGCAAATCACTTCTATTATTTCTTTTTTTTTTGGTCAGCCTTTAAGTAAAGAAGAATATCCAACCTCTACACCCTTCAGCAAGAAAGTTCCTAATTTAGGAGGAAAGGTACTGGTGTGCAATCTTTCAGAGTGTTTATTGATGTTATACTTACTGTGCTTTGGTATTTATGTGCACAAAACACCAGAAGTAGTATTTTCACCAGAGGTTAATTTTTGCCAGAAGTAGAGAAGTAATTTCTAGAAGCTATTCAGATAGTATTTTCTTGTAGAAAAACAAGTTAAAATATGGAATTAACTGCTGAATGCATCAACACAAAAAGGCACAATTCAGTTCAAAGAAAGAGTGAACCTAGACAAAAATAAATCTAAGAATATAGCTACCAACCAGACTTGAAGGCCTCTGGTCATCATGAGTGAAGTTGGTTTTATCCCAAGAGAAACAACACATACAATAAAGATGGAGCTGGTGCAAGGGGTTGTGAACTATAAGAGAGACAAAGAAATACAGTCTGTGTATCAAGACAGACCATTTTTGTATTCTGGTCATAACTCATTCTTTTTAATTTCTTTCCCCTAGAAAATGCAATGATAACTCACTGCCCTTTCTACCTTATTTATTAAAATGGAGAAGAAGGAAATAGAGAATCTAAATTTATAAGCAGCTCAATTATAGAATTCTAGTAAACTCTATCTACATAGGAATAAGTAAGAATACCAGATTTTATGAAATTTCACTTATGGGTTTTGTTTGGTTTATTTGTATGCCCAGTCAAGGGTACTTTTTGAAACACAGATATTCATTAGATACCTTCAGTGTTAAAGATACAATGCTTTAACACTTTTGGCCAATGAAAAGCATACCATTGAGAAATGGACACATATGCCATTTCCTGGACATCCCAAATGCTTTCCCACACACCCCAGCTACTCTGCAATTAGGTGGGATCATGTGACCAAGTATGGCTGACGGGTTGTGATCCCAACTGACTTGTGAGAGCAGATAGTCTCCCAGGACTTCAACAGGGCATCTGTCATTCCAGTGAAGGAGAAGAAACCGAAGGGGCAAGCTGGATACTGCTGCCTGACTTCATCCCCAGAGGCACTGCTGGAGCATTTCAAAGCCATGACTTTTGGTGGTATCACAAGTACCCAAAGAAGGAGAACAGCTCTGGGGCTTCAAAGGGAATGACAGCTTACATGTTTTAACTGTACCTTTCTTACAAGGAACTCAAATGTGAATGCTCATTTAAGTACCACTAGGAGGAAACAAATGGAGAAGGTTACTCTGGGTTCCAGACCATGACCTTTTTTCCCTTAGCACCTCTCCTTGAAGAACATCATTGCTGAATCCTTCCATATCCTAATTGGGAATTAAAGCCCAAAAAAGATGACTGGTATGTGTTTTAAAAATAAAAAAGTAACTGTGTCACCACTCAGCCAAAGCCCACAAGAGTGAAGGGGAGTTCTCTGTGCCTGTCTTGCCCTGCTGAGGCAAACTGGAAATCATAGGTTGAAGTACCAAAGTGTCAAGATAGAGGAAAACCACATCAACCCCTAGAAAACAGACACAAAATACGTGTGCACTGAGATGAAGGGGTTTGTTCACAGCTACAGCCTATCGTCAGCCAGGGATTCTTATTTTTGGGTCACAGAGCCCAGTGACAGTAGAGTGATGTGTGTGAACCTCTTCCCAGGATCATGTGTTTAAATGCATAAAATTTCTGTAAAGGTTGTAAAGAACACCAATTCTAAAATTTTTCTTTAAAGTTTTGATAGGGTAATGTGTGCTTCTTTATTAATACATTAATCAACAAGATCCAGCAGTGTGTCAGAACAACTACTATATTTCAAGATAGTAAGGATCAGTTATTTGTGATACCTACAATATGGAGTAATCTTTCATTTGTTTAGGTGACAAAGTCCTAGTTACTGCTAATACTGTTAGGATTGGTTGTCTACGTTGTAAAGAAAAGAAATGTGAAATTTCCATTAGAGGTTTACATTGTAATTTTTTTTTCCTTCAAGTTCCTGGACTCCTTGAATTCTATGGAGCTCAGGTTAAGAACCCCTGCATGATCAAAAAGACTAAGAACAACAAATGCTGGCGAGCTTGCGGAGAAAGGGGAACCCTCCTACACTGCTGGTGGGAATGAAAGCTAGTCCAACCATTGTGGAAAGCAATATGGAGGTTCCTCAAAAAAAGCTAAAAATAGAAATACCATTTGACCCTGGAATCCCACTCCTTGGAATTTACCCAAAGAACACAACTTCTCAGATTCAAAAAGACATATGCACCCCTATGTTTATCGCAGCACTTTTTACAATAGCCAAGATACGGAAGCAACCTAAGTGTCCATCAGTAGATGAATGGATAAAGAAGATGTGGTACATATGCACAATGGAATACTATTCAGCCATAAGAAAGAAACAAATCCTACCACTTGCAACAACATGGATGGAGCTGGAGGACATTATGCTCAGTGAAATAAGCCAGGTGGAGAAAGACAAATGCCAAATGATTTCCCTCATTTGTGGAGTATAACAATGAAGCAAAACTGAAGGAACAAAATGGCAGCAGACTCAGAGACTCCAAGAATGAACTAGTGGTTACCAAAAGGGAGCAGTGTGGGAGGAGTGTGGGTGGGGAGGGAGGAAGAAGGAATTTAGGGGTATTATGTTTAGTACACATGGTGTGGGGGATCACGGGGAGAACAGTGCAGCACAGAGAAGGCACATAGTGTATCTGTGGAATCTTGCTGCACTGATGGACAGTGACTGCATTGGGATATGTATGGGTAGAGACTTGATAATATGGGTAAATGTAGTAACCACATTGTTTTTTCATGTGAAACCTTCCTAAGAGTGTATATCAATCATACCTTAATAAAAAAAGTGAAAAATAAAATAAAAGAAGCAGGGGGCAATTCTATGATTATCTCAGTAAATCTCATCTGTAAGGCAGGCTGACTAAGCAATCATAAAGCTGTAATTAAAAAAAAAAAAACAGCATTTAAGACAATAAAGATAGATTGTAGGCGAGAAAAAAAAAAGAACCTCTGCATGTTATCCTCCCCTGACTAATACAACCACACTGCAAACTCTCAGGAAGAGCTTGCTGGGCTCTCTAGAGCTGCATGCGCTACAGCATGCACGCCATATTCCTCTGTGCTTTCTGTTTGCCACTGAATTTCTGTCTTTTTTTGTTGTTGCTGTTGTTCTCACCAATTGCTTAGGACATGATGGCAAGTAACTAAAGAAGAGCATCATTCAGGTTAAAATGTACTTTATAGAAGCTGTACGTGCCTTCAAGGCAACAGTCAAGAAAATTGATAAAAATCTGTCTATAATAAGGAATTGGTTAAGTCTTTTGACATCATAAACATTGCCCAGTCTGGGAAAACTCACCAATAGTTGTTGAAATGGCAGCTGGTGAAGTATAACAATGAAGCAAAACTGAAGGAACAAAATGGCAGCAGACTCAGAGACTCCAAGAATGAACTAGTGGTTACCAAAAGGGAGCAGTGTGGGAGTGTGGGTGGGGAGGGAGGAAGAAGGAATTTAGGGGTATTATGTTTAGTACACATGGTGTGGGGGATCACGGGGAGAACAGTGCAGCACAGAGAAGTGCAAATACAGCACTGTATTTGCCAGGCACTGTCCAGAGGCTTGTCATGATTTGAAGAAATATGCAGACACCTGGAGATGGCTAATACAAAATGCTGGAGTCACTGGATCAGGATGGCATCCAGTCCTGAGCTACACTTCTAGGAATGTGTACCCCAAACTAATTGGAAAGGCAGGTCTATTTAATAAGTCTATGAAGGCTGGGTAAAACAAGACGGAAATAACTCATACTTTTTGAAGTATTCCTCCTTAAAAAGGAGGAGTAGGTGGTGACAAGACAGAAATGATCAATGTATATTAACATAAACCACTGTTGCACTTTCTTAAATCAGGCAAGCATGGAAGTCAATGCCTCACTCAAGAACATGACACAGTACACAACTGAGCTGCCCCTCAGTCCTGACGGGGAGACAAGGGATCAGAGAATCAAAAAAGTGTTAGAAATCAAGAATGAACTCTGCAGGCAATACTCAAGAACCAAGAAGTTGAGGCTTGGGAATCCATCTTGTTTTATATTTCAAATGCTAAGAGGTAGCATAATGTGTTACACCAATGGATGGAAAGTTAGGACACTGGGTTTTAACCTAGGGACCACCCCCAATTACCTGAGCAAACATGGGCAAGAAGCCACATTTCTCCAAGCTTCAGATTCCTTTCAAAATGAGGAAATTAACCTCAAAGTCACCTTCCCATGCAAAAGTAAATTATGTAACTTTTGAAACCTCAGGAAGAGAATAACAATATAGAGTATTACTATAAAAATATAATCAAATACAAATTAAACAATGTTTTGTGAAACAGAGAGTATTTCGGTTTCAAATGGTGAGACAATAAAGAGGAGAAATGAATAGCTACCATGTACAGAACCACAAAACTGTGCCAGGCACTGTATTTGGTCCTGTGCATATAGGGTTTAAAAGCTGCACTAGTTTGGGAGGGGGAACTGGAGGAAGTGGTCAAAAGGTACAAACTTCCAGTTATAAGACAAATAAGAACTAGGGGTGTGATGCACAATATGACGACAGGTAAATTGTTAAGAAAGTAAATTCTAAGAGTTCTCATCACAAGGAAAACATATTTCCTTTTTTCTTTTTGTATCTACATGAGATCATGGACACTGACTAAACATATTACGGTAACCATCTCACAGTATATGTTAAGTCAGATCATGACATTTTCTACCTTAAACTTACACAGTGCTATATGTCAATTATATCTCAAACTGTTTTAAAAGTTGCAGAAGTCAATGTCTAGATGCTGTTTTGAGTCACTATGCTTTCTCTCCAGTAGCCCTGTCTCTGCTGTGCCTAACCACTGGTTTGATTGTTGATTAGCTCCTTGAGGGTGTACAATTGTCTTATTTAGGCACATATTCCCCCAGGCTTAGAAGAACCAGGGACGGTTTTTCTGGAGAAAAGAATGCTTGAAGGCCTGCAAAAGGGTTTCAGATCTAGTCTACATCCACCCTCAGCCCTGGTAAATCCCCCCTGCTGTTTTTTACTCTCCCTGTGCATCCTATTGATTATTTTCTCCCCAGCAGCTAACTCACTTACTAGGAGCAGAGGGGTTCTCAGATGAGCAGGAGACTAAGTCAGGGTGTGTGTAATGCCTGCTCCCCTTCCAGGCTCTTTCCCAGGTATTTTTCCCCCGAGCTACAAGACTCCAAATAGTTTTGGTTCTCACAACCATCAGATTAATTTCGCCAGACTTTGAAATCTCTTCCTGGCTAAGTGTCTCCTTCCCTATTCTCCTTGCCAGGCATTCTTGGGTATAATTATGGAAGTGAAATTTCAAAACTAGGAAGGATTCTTAGAGTTCACCCAGCCTATGTGCTTTTCTATGTCTACTCTAGGGCCTCCCTAGACACTATGGAAGCACTTAGTAGGGGCTAAAAAAATATTAGCTGAATCAATGGATGATCAAAGGATCACTGCTGGTCAAAGCTCTGCAGCATTACTAGGTGACAGAAAGGAAAAAGCTCTGCCTTCCTATTGAGGATAGAGGCACTAGAAAATCAGATTTTTCTAGTTATCTTTCTAACTAATAAGTAGCCAAGGGACTGGTTATTCCTTGATTTCAGCATTTGGGGAGAAAAGTAAACTTGCCCCCCTCCAAAAAACAATCAAACACATGATTTCAAAGAAAAAAACAAAAAGACTAAATTGCTACCCTACTTTAAAATAAAAATGTTAAGACCCCTCAGGTTAAAAAATGACAGCTAAATCCTTTAATCTTGAAAATGCTCTCTCCATGGAAACCTTAAGGACAGGAACTGCTTAGGCAAGGCTCTTTTCACCTTTTTTTTTTTTTTTTTGAGGCAACTTCTAAGGAAAATTTAGGTTTGGAGGAAACTGGGTTTCCACGTACAATGTCCTATAGAGGAACATACTCCATTCCATGTGACTTCATTGACCCAGACATAGAGCTTTCCCACTTCGGTTCAGCTGGAAGAGACTGACTCACTTCACCTAACAGCTTGTTCTCATTTCCAGTGCACCATCCTCACTAAGATTGTTAGAACAAGGATTACACTATGTCCCCCTCCATTTTCACTCACAGTCAGTGAATTTTGCAAGCTGTAATTTTCAAATACAAGAAGCACCTAAATGTGATGCTTTGGGCTACAAAAGACCAGGAAAATTCAAGTTAGCACAAAATCCTAGAAAACTAAACCTGGCACGCAGGTTATCTAGTAGATTATAAGAGGAAATACCACACAAAGAGGATAAGCAATTAACTCAAGGGACCCCACAGATGTACAGTATGGTTTCCTATCTCAATGATTGCTAGATTTCTCTTGACTCCCTAGCACATCATCTCTTAGATAATCCAAGCTGGCCAAATTTAATGATAGGCTAAAAAAAAATCAATCAACATATTTTCAATAAGAATAAGGTGAGGCCATTGTGCAAAATCCTAACGTCATTTATAGACTCTTGAGCCTATTAGCAGGAGTGAAATACTCTACATGTTTCAAAGGATAGGTCTAAAGTAGTTCAAACAGGCCCCAAACATCAAGTCACTTTCAAACCATCCAAGTTCTAGGATGCACTGCCTGGGACATAAGCCAGGTTGGCAAACAAATCATTATAAAATGCAAAAGTATTAAGTGCCCTCTTGCTTTTGGCAGTACACTCAAAGCTAGTCAAATGTACTACAGTAAAACTAAAATAGAGCTACCAAAGGTCTCAGCCAACAAAGAGGGAGAGAAGTCCATGCATGTTTTTTTTTTCATAATTTGCTTAGGTATTCCAACTTTCATTCTATTTTCTTGTGGAAGACAAACCTTTGAAGAAATGCAGAAGGGAGAGACCCAGCAATAAACCTGTAGGAGAAGAAGTGGTGGGGTTTGGAGGGGTAAGTAGGCTGAAATGAAGAAATGTGAGGACTTCTGTGCTAGGGGCCCTTTGAAAACTCAAAGCAATTCAGGTTCAAAATGGGTAAAAAAAAAAAAAAAAAAAAAGATTCTCTTAGACTTGAGTTGAATAAAAAGGAAACTTTATTGCCTTTCTTTCTGTCCTTATGTATCTTTCCATCTCTCTCCCAATCAACAGTTGAGAGACAAAGTCCTCCCACCAACTTCAATCCAGATAAATCAAGTACATTGGGAACCCACCCTTTTGTTTGGTAGATCAACCTGGGAGATAGTGGAGGACAGCCTCTCAAGTACAGGAAGAGACTGAACAATGACAGCAGAGACTATCTGTTTTAACAGAGAAGGCCAAGAAAGAAAGAAACAAGATTATATAGCAGAGCTTTTCCTAACACAGAATATAGGATAGATGCTGTATAATATGTGACTCCGTATGCTATATATATATGTACCTGAGACTAAAATTTGGCATTCTATTCTCGGGGTTTTTTTTTCTATTCTCTTTTTTCTTCCTAATGATGACGGCAATAACACTTAATATTTGCATCCATTTCCAGTCCTCAAATGACTCCTAGGTATGTTCTATTCTAAGCAGGGGGTGGGGAGGGTTGGGGCATACATGCACTTGGGACAAAGAGAGGAACTAAACAAATGGGTCTTCAACCACTGGATCTGTTCAATACTTCCTATGGGCTGAGCCACAGTAACACCAACTTCTCCTATAACCCACTCCCATAATTCCCTGGAGTCCCCTACACAAAGAAACAAGATTTATACAGACAGCAAATATTTAAGGGGCTTATTAAATTCTGGATCAATTAATGTAATTAACCTAAGTCTCAGGCAGAAAAGCAGACATGGACTTGAATCCAACCTCTTCCACTTGTAACTTGTAATTCTTGGACAAGTCATTTACTCTTTCTGAAGTCAGCTATCTGCCTGCTTTAGAAATACAACACTAACCGTTAGTATAATGCCAGGGACATAAAAGGTGCCCAGAAAACATAAACCAGTGTAAGTCCTATTTGCCAATAAAATGTACTTAGAAGTCTTTTTTTCTTTTCCTACCAATTTAAGGAACCACATCAGGCATAATCCTTGTGGTTTTACTGGTAGGTAACAGGTAGTGAACAAAAGCAGCTTCCACTTGGTTAAATTCTAGATTTGAGCCTACGAAATAAATTTAAAGAAAAAGAAAGTGTAAATCCTTTGTCTAATATGGCTTTGGGATGATGGTGTTTGGGAACTCAAGAATTGCTATCCTTTATATAAGTAAATCCTCCCTGTGACAACTGCTCATAATATGTCACTAATACAGCATGCCATGTCCACAAATATGAATGTGAAAATTCCCTTGAAATTAAGAGAAACGGGGAAAAAATTAAGGGAAAAAAGGTAATTGTAAAAGATGAGAAAATTCCATGTGTCTTACCAGGCAAAGCCAGAGCCACAGTACCACTTTACAAACCCCTACCTAGTCTAAAAGAAAAGTTATCTAAAGCATTAACTAAGAGGATAAGAAGCCACCATTGTTGCAGGCTTAAAGTGATCCACTTTCACTAGAGCTCAGGGTAGAGGGCCCTAATTGAAAATGCAAAGTCCCCAGCTGTGGGTAAGAGGAAGAGAATAACGTTAAGATGCTCAGCTCTGGAGTGCCAAGACCAAGAGTCTCAGCATTCCAATGCTCAGCCTCCTGGCTCTCTCCCTCTCATTATTCTGAAGCAGATCCTTCCCAGGTCAACCATTTAGTGTCAGGGAGACTTGGGAAGCGCCCCAGGAACTGCTGAGATGGAGAAATACACAAAGGATCTCTTCCACAAAGCATTTTTTCACAGAGGCAGCCGTGTCTATTAAATTCGTTCCCTTAATGTGCATACACTTCTTTGAGGAGATTATGAGGACCATGGGCTCCCCAAATAAGCCCCCACAAAAATGCATTTAAAACCACTGCAGGGAAAAGAAAAGGTATGTGTTACAGGGAGGAGGGAAGACTTAAAATTAGTGGCAGGGGGTCTCCCCTTTCCTTGGTAATGGGAGGGGTGGGAAAGAAGGTGTAGACAAAACTGTCCAATAAGGCTACAGCAACTCCAGGTAATTGAGCTAGTTGGCATCCCACAATTCCTTTCCTACACTTGCATTCCCATATTGCCCAGCCATGGGCCATAACACATTCAGAAAATTCCTCCTTATACATGTTATAAGAAGGCAGGGAGAACAATTCCCTGAACAGGAGCATGCACTTTTCAAACTGCTCCTCAAATCTTTGTAAGTAGGAAATGAAAAATGTAATATGTAATTTTCCAGTAAAACATATGATACATTTTTCTCAGAATATATATAACACTATAACTGAGGTAGCCAATATTAAAGTTATTAAACCACTCATGGCCCATCACTGGCTTAATGAATGATTACGTTTTTCACCTCATTATTTCTTCATGATTACTTCTTCCTGGAGAATGAAGCAGTTATGCAAAAAACAAATCCACCCATAGTAATAAATAGAATGTTCTTTTACTTACCTAGACATATGAAAGATACAACTGGAAATCTTTCACTCAAAAAGTATTTCTGAACTCTCTTACTAAGATATGTCAATTGTTTTATAATTCACCAGGGGATTTTGGAGACATCTCATATGATGTGAACAGCTCTGTGAAGTAAGGATTATTTATCACCATGTCAGAGGTGAGGAAAGAGACCCAGAGAGATTAAGGTAGAATCCCAGGTCTTTGCCTCCAAACTCATTCATTCATAAACCTGCACTTGCCACATGCCTGCTCTCATCATGAGCACTTCTTTATGGAGATTATGAGGACGCAAGGTATTGAAGATACAGGGAAAGCAGATTCTACCAGTAAGTAGCTCAGAAGGGCAAGTACAGAGTCCTAAGGAGTCAAGGAAGAGCAGTACTTAACCCAAATATGGGTGTAAGAGAACAGCTCTCTAGAGAAAGCAACGCCAGAGCTGAGTCCCCAAGGATCAACCCAGTGTTCTCTTCACACCACAGTGCCTTCCATGCCTCGCCAGTATTAAACTAGGCTAACAAAAAAGTGGTCCTGATGATAGCGTCTGTTCCAGAAGACAAATTCCTGCACAGTACACCAGCAAGTTCCAGAGGCAGTGCTGTCTTTCAAGTTTATATTAACTCTAAAGATAGGCAAGTGAAGTGCCAGCACGGTACTGCTGGGCTGTGTACTCCGTAAAAGGTAGCTTATTGTTCCTGCATGACTTACGATGGAGGACTTCACAACAGGGGAAGGTACCTCCAGGAAGGGTTGTCATGAGCAGTAAAACTCATTCCCGTGAGATGAGCCTGGGGAGACCTGGAGTCAGGATCTACTGGGTGTTGTCTAAAGGCATTAGATAGACACATGGATAAAGAGGCCTGTTCTAAGAAAACAATGTGAAAACCCAACTCCACACCATCAGAATAAAGGCTATTCTTCCCTATATTTTTCTCAAGTCATAAAAATGCCTTTATTCCTCCAGCAATGAAAAATTCCAGGGTCCTTTCACTAAGGATAAAACTTCCCCCCAATACAGGCTCTTTCTAACTACTACTATAGAGTATCTTCAATCTTCCTCTTTCTCCCAAATGAGTAATGCTACCCAGATGAAAAGTTTTTCCTCTTTTTTTAATTCCAAACTTCTTCTTCTTCAAAAAAAAAAGCCCCTATTTTTTATACTCATGGATAAATATTTGAGACTTACAGAGTTTCAAACCATTTTTACTCAAGAAAGAATTCAAACATCTTTCAGGGAAATTGAATATATGATTTCAACACAACACAGCTAGTGTCTTACTGTTAATTTTTATTATAATTTTTAAAAAAGGGTGCCGTCCTCAAAAAATAGTATCTCATTTCCCATTGCTCTGGACTACTATATAAAGGACCTTGGCATTTGTGAACTGAACACTTAGGGTTTGGAACATTTACGTGAAAGCATCTCCCGCCCAAGCCCTAAAGCAGAACAAATTTAGGCATTATTAATACTACAATCGTCTCATACTGGTGCATACAGACTGTAAGATAAATAACTTCATGTAAATAAACCTAAGTACAGTTAGTCTAGATTTCATGTTCTAATTTTTACATGAGGACCCCATAGGGTTGAAGATTTATTGGGAATTAAAGGACAGGCGCTTTAGTCCTGCATTTTCCAAGAGAAAATGTTGTTCTGCCCCTATTACTCCCACCACTACGCTCCAACTTCCCCTTGAGAATAAGAGACTATCACTGAAAAGCTGGATACAAAGCACTTTCATATACAAGTTTTCATTTGGTCTTCCCCAGTCCTTTGAGGTAGCAAGTACTCCCCATTTTACAGAAAAGGAAATTGAGGCTCGGTAGCCACGTCACTCAGCCCTTGCACAGCTACTCTGTAATTGTTCTTGAAAGGCAAAATATTTCTGAACCTCGCTGAACAGAGAGCAACTGTTAGCAAAGCACGGCCCCTCCCACAAAGCGCATTCCCTCTCCTCTGATGTCTGAAGGGCACACACATCTTCTGAGATGGGAGTTCATCAGCTTGAGGAGAAAATGCCAAGTTTAAAGTGAGGCTTGTTAGAGAGGGAGCTATCACAGATTATTAATTTAGCCTTCTCTTCCAGCGAGTGTTTGATGTGAATGGCAAGGGTTCAAAGGTCAAAGAGGAAGAAGTATGTGCTTTAATTTCCTCCCCCTAGAGGTGCATGAGTGTTTTCTATTAACAAAAACCCCGTAGCCAACAAAAACCCTGTAGCCAACAAATCCTGGGCTTGGATCAAACGTCCCTCCATCTTTTAAGTTACAACATCACAGGGAGACATTTCAAGAGGAAACGGGGCCCATTCAGACCTGCAGTACCAGAGAGAACGCTGTTCTGCCCTTTGGGAATTTGAAATGCATCTTCCTTTTGTGCTGGAACTGCTTGGTGACAGATAAAAATGTACCCAAATAGTTATACTTTATCTACACACGGGGCTAAATTGGAAAAAAGAAAAAAGTGTCAGGAGCTGAGATAGAGCCATTTGTTCCTGAAAGACTTCCCGCTTTGGCCAAAGTTGTTAGGAACAGACATCTTGGCCAACAAGCTTGATCCGCTGGGCTATGTCTGGGTTAAAAATAATAGCTCACATTCAACATGTGCTTAACAGAGTATGTAGTGCATAGTAAGTGCCCAATAAATAGTAGCTAATAGTATTATAGCACTTCCTTTTTCCCTGCTCTTGAGAACATAGGAGATGCATTATATTCATTTTTCATCCCTCTCCCCCCACCCCCAACATACACACATGCAGGGCGCTCACTGCTGCTCAAAACCTAGAGCAGGGGGCTGCAGCATTACATTATGAAGACAGAGCAACATCTCCCTTCAGAAAGAAAGGCTAGCATTCTGAGACCTCTGGTACCAGGCCTTATGCCAGATATTCTTGCATCCCTTCTTTGGAACCCTACAACAATGATGAATGTACTCCCAATATTTACAGTGAGGAACTCAAGGCTCAGGAGGACAGGGGAAAAGGTTGGATCCCAGTTTCTCTACACAGGCTTTTGTGAGTTGGCCTGGGAACTGGGTCTGCTTTTATAACCCATCTGGGTGAATGTTGTTGCAAACAACAGACTTCGAAATGAGCCTTGGAAACCAGGCCACTTGTGAACTCAGGACAGCCGCCAGGCCTTCATGTCTCTTGACACCTCCAGGGATGGCCTCTGCAGCACTTAAAAAATAGCTTTTAGTTAAAAGTACATCCACAAAAACCTCTAAGAAGGTAGGTTTCCTGACAGGACAGTCCTAAGAGTTTGGAGAATGGAGTAAGTCTCAGGCAGCTCAGTTAGAAAAAAGAAATAAAAAATCCAAGTTAAGGATTTACAGGAAACACACAGAGGAAAAGTAAAACATAGTAATTGTTCACAGGCCACTAGTGAGTCTTCCGAAAATGACATAAGAAATACAGACTAGCCTGAAAAGAGTTAATCCCTCAGACAATCCCCGCCCACCCCCCGGCCACGTGACCCATTCACATCCATCAAGCAGAAGTCTTGACCATTACATTCACATGATTTCCCTGAGCTGACCCTTGTCCCCTTGCTGTTCCCAGCCTGCCAACTAATCTCCCCCTAGAAGGACTGCGGCTCCAGGAAAGCAGGATTGTGCTTTGTTGACTATCCTCAGCATCTACAAGAATGCCTGCTGGTAGTAAACATTAAATATATGTGAAATGAAGGGTTACTTATTTCATCGTTTAATTTTCCCCATTAGATTATTAATATATAAGAACATTTCTAAAGTTTTAAAGGTGTTATATAGTGATGTAAGTGTTTTGTGAGAAAAAGCATTTATAGAATTCTAATGTGATGATAAAACTAAGAAGAAATAGTCCAATGTCTACAGAATTTTGATCTTAGTCTCATAACCAAGAGAATCAATGTATAAAAATCAAGTTCTAATGAATGGAAGATACCTAAAATTACAGAGTAAGGTATACTGCTTGGTAGACTGTATGCACATTTAAAGTGCTGGGAAAGAATGGATGGAGGAACAATGGCAGCTACATTAGCAGGCTTTCCATCTTCTGATTCAATGTCAGGTATTTTGGGAAATGGTACCGCATACCTTTACTTCATAATTTATAAATGTGCTAAATGAAAATTTAACATGAAATTCACTGGGTTACATTCAAGTCCCGTAACTCTTTGATGAGATCAAATAGAAGACAAATTTTTGGAGGGTAAACTAAAAAAGGATACTTCATACTTCCCCCACCATGATAATTTTATGTCATAATGAGACTCCCTCAACAATGAATCCTTGGTAACTTTGTCCAAAATTGGTGGTAAATATTCTTGCAACTATAAATCTCTGAATAATCATTTATTAAAATCCAATAAAATTTGAATATATTTTCAAATGAACATAAATAATCAGTTTCAACAACTAAATGAACTAAATTCAGGTTATTTAACACATTCATTCTAAAAGGGCAATTTTCTTCATGACTTTTTAAAATGTCATCATGGAACAGACACAGCCAAACAAGAAAGTAGGGCAGGGCAAACAGAAACAGAGACTGGTCAAAAAACTGAAATGTGCAAAACACATAAAGTGTCTGATACCAGATGCTTAGAAACATGATTCTGTCTATAAAATATTACATTATTAAGATGTATCAATAATAAGGTTTATAAAATGTAAACCCCACCAGCATTGTAATTCCTAAACAACCACCTCACACAAAGTGAAAATTATTTTCTAACATATAAAGTATTAGAATTGCCTTCTAAACTAGCTGATTTGATTCTTCTAACAAAATGATTAAGCAGTCCCAGATTATCATGCTGGCATGAACCCACCAAGTACTTCCTCTGTTTCATGGAGGTGCTCCTTAAACACTTAAAATTTTTAAAAGAGGGGAATGGGGAGTCCATAACTAAGACCTAGCCAAAATTACCAAAATCATTCCCATATTCTACTGCCATTAGGATGATGACAGATAACTGTAGTGAACATTTGTGTTACTTCTCTGTGATCCAAATCACCAGATCATGTAGCAGTCATAAAATGCTGGTAGAATCAGCCCCACACCCAGCTCTAGAAATAGGTCCTCATTGGTAGAAACTAATGTAATCCCATCCTCTTGCATTCTGCTAACCACAGAAATGTCCAATCAGGGTGAGCCCAGGGCACCCTTCAAATGAGTGGAAGAGGAAGGTGTCTTCTTCTGGTATGTGGCATGTTCCTGAAAGGCCTAGGATCACTGCACTCATTTTATACAAGTAAAAGCCAGTCTGAGTAAAAGGGGGGGGAAAAATGGAGCCAGGGCTCTGATCAAACTGTGCCTGAAGCTCACCCTATCTGTAAATCTTTCAGTTAGTCAAGCCAATGAACTCTATCTTTTAAGGCAGTTTCTTGGAATGGGTTATTACTTCAATTCAAAACACCCTACCAGAATCCAATACAATGGTGATGAGGATAATGAGGAGTTGGAGTCTATGACATGCATACATCACCACCTTTACAGCAACCCAGGGTTGAGGCATATATTATTTTTCTATTTATTAAGTGAAAAAACTGAGGCTATGAAGAAAAAAGGACTTATCAAAAATTACATAGCTGGTAAACTAAGATCTTGACAGGCTTTGATAAGAGCAATCACATGGCAGAGAATATATGTAAATACTGTAAAAACATTGGAGGTGACCAATGTTGCTTGTATTTTCTATGTTGAAATCTCTTACTTTCTTGAATCTTTATCCTATCACAGCTGCAGCTGTCCTATTTCTTTTCAAATCATAGCCTTGGCCAGAGTGTGCCTTTGTTGACGTTCATCATTAAATAATACAATTCCATTGTATTTAAATTTGGCAACACCTTTCCATGAAGAATAAATACCTTCATTATTAACTGGGTCGCTGCCTCCACTTCTGCCATCCCCAACTTCGTCCCATATATAACCAGCATAACCCCCAGAGCCAGAGGCATTTCTAAAAAAATGTCAACCACGTCACTCCCTGCCTAACATCCTCCCCTACAGCCAGAGTAAGATCCAAACTCTTTGTTCTCCACAGTGATCCCACCCTCTTCCCCCACCCCCCAACCTCCTCCACCTCCCACCCCCACCCCAACCCCCCACCTTCAGTGCCTCTTTTTAGCTCCCCAGACACACGAAGCTCATTCTCCCAGCCTCAGACCCTGTGCACTTCCTACTCCTTCCCCCAGGTCCTCCCAGGCGGCCCCCCATACAAGTCATGCCTCAGCTCACATATCAGCTCCTCCAAGAGGCCTCTTTTGAACACTTATTGTTGTACTTAATCTTCTTCACAGAACTGATAAGGATTCAAAGTTATCTTTATTTAATTTTTGCCTATTTAAATATCTATCTCCCTCTTCTAGAATATAAGCCCCTAAAGGCAGGGACTTAGGGACTTTTTCCATTCATCACTAGACCCCCACACTGAGAGCAATGCTAGGGCAGAACAGTTCAATAAATAGTTACTAACAGATTGACAAGTTAACCAAACCTAAGAATTTACACAGGCCACATGAACCAAAACTCTTAAACGATGCTTTGTTTTTAGCTGAAAATATGAACTGCAAAATCCACACCTCTTTTTAAAAGATTTTTATGTATCCTGGATTACACTTTCATCTTTTTAATCCTGGACATCATTCTTTAATAATGAAAGCAAATTTCTTCTGAGAACAGTGTCACTTAAAAAAAAAGTATAGAATTTGGCAAAAATATGGAAAATAAAAAGTACATCTGAATTTTTAAAAAGCCTACATACCTCTCCAAACTCAACAATAAAGAGGCACACAGGAACCCTTGAAAGTAATGAAAATGTTATAAAGTTGGATGATGGTGGTCATTGTACAAATCTACAGAAATTTTACACTGTTTCCTAAGAACTAACAATAAGGACATAACCCAATTTAAAAATGGGCAAAGGTTTTGACATTTCACCAAAAAAGATATACTAATCACAATAGGTACATTAAATGCTTCACACTCATTACTCATTAGGGAACTAGTCATTAAAACCGCAATGAGATACTACTTCACACATTTTACAGTGGTTAACATTCAAATGACCAATCCAATCAAGCTCTGGTGAGGATACAGAGCAACCAGGACTCTCATACACTGCCAGGGGACACACAGAATGACATAGCCTCTTTAGAAAATGGATTGGCAGGTTACAAAGTTTAACATATACTGAACATATGACACAGATCCTATCCCTAGAGATAAGAAACATAGGTTCAAAGATTTGTATGTGCTTAGAGTAGGAATGTTTATACATTTATAGCCCTTGTTTCTTCAAAATACTACTCAAGGTTTACAATTTGTATTTATGATTTCTTGAACGTCTATTTCCCCTCCTAGATGGAACACTCTTTGAGAGTAGGGCTCATGTCTTTTTTTAATCATAAACCCAAATCCAAGCATAATACCTGGTGTACAGTATGTGTGCTCAATAAATATTTGTTAAACAAATTAACCATTGACTTCTATCCTCCAGGATAAAGTAGCTTTAAGTACATAATTTGCAAGTACACACAATTTTTTGTATTTTTTATATTCCTCAATGTCCTCAATATACACACCACAACTTTCTCTAACTTGAAGAAATTAAAAATCAGAACCAACAAATACTTAGTCTTAATGTGCTGGATATTCTGCCAGTAGTTCATTCATCTGAAACATTTTTATATCTTTGGTAGCAAATTAAGCCTCAAGAACACTTCACCAAGTCTAAGGTAATGAAATTGACACACGAATCACTAGTAAAACCTAAATTTGTAGTGATGAATATTATGAAGTTACAAAGTCTACTGTTGAAGGCGACTCAGTTCTAAAGTCCAGACATTCGAGGTCTCACCATGTTCCAGACGCAGAGCTCACTGAACCAGGACTACACAGATGAATAAATCCAGGTATTTTCTTGTGGAAGCTCACACTCTAATAACTATGACCTATTAAAAAAAGCTTTAGTATTTGCAGTTCTTGCCCACAATTATTATCTGAGTATACTTGTATGGAAAAAAATTTTCCAGGCCTCTTTGATGCAATCTTAAATTTACACCATCTCCAGGGAGCTCAACCTACAACAAATGTGATAGGTTCACAATCCGCACAGAATCTAGTCCCCACCAAGACTACAGAGGGTCTCACAGGGGGGTCAGTGAATCAACTGTGGATCCAACAGCCAAGATTTCCAAAAGCCTCAGTTCTGTAGGCTTTCTCCAAAACTGAGCAGGGCAGGAACAACCCAGGGACAGTCCCTTAGGAACAAAACAGGGCAAGCAGTCAAGCCAAAAATGGGCCCTCCTGTAGCCAGGGGCAGCTCTCATTCACAGGACACTTTCCAGGCAGCACAGGACCCCAGCCCCCATCAGCACCTCCTGTCTCCAGACTGCCAGGAGAGGCACCGGCCTTGCAGAAAGCCAGTCAACAGAAGTGGATGGAATTAGGGCAAAGGAGGCCAGTATCCTGGCAGGGGCACACAGAGCAATACAAGCGGACAAAAATATCCTATGAAGTTTCATTTGATTAGCAGATGATTCAGGATGGACGAGAAACCCAAAAGGTTTTTCTATACCTCTTACTTCCTGGAGACAAATGAGAAGACAGAAAAACCTTTGAGAGTACTTAAGTACACACCTTTTCCACCATTAAGGCCCTAAAAATATCCTCAAACTATCTGTAAAGATTGTAACAATTGTAACTGAGAGGTGATAAACTTCAACATTTCTTCTTCCCCTGTCTTTTCCTGGTCACACACACCATTATTGTCAAGGATTTATGTTTTCCCTGTGATTTTTTTTTTCCCTCGATAGAATTCACTTTATTTTCAAGAGATATGGAAACACAGAGACTATTTTAAGCTGGTTAATTATTTTACACATGGAGTCGGGGCAGACTGATGAATCCCTACTTCAGTGTATTCATGGATCATTCATTTCTAGCCATTCCTCTTTTGAATTAATTTTTTAAAAAGAAAGTTGGCCATCATATATTACACTCAGTTTGTCTCGTTTCCTTAACATACTCCTTATCAGCTCTGCCACAGCTGAAGTGACTCTAAATTGCTTTATGACACACTTGGATTTTCTCCCACTAATAATTCCTCCTTCCTGCCCATGACTGGCAGGCTTCATCCACACTGCAGTAATGTAGGGCAGCTGATTATCTACCAATCCACCTTGCTATTCTGCACTTGGCAACTTTTATCTGCACAGGACAGCTGCACTCTCCCCATCTGAAGTAAAATGTCAGTCTCTGCTAATGCAACAGGACTTATATCACTAACGATGTCTCCACACTTTGAAGATGCAACTCAAAGCCTAATTAAAAATTCAGATTCATTCTCACTGGCTTGCTGATTTTCACTGCCCTTCCACCAGGGCCTCGAAGTATATTTTTAAAATGCTCCATGCAAAAATAAAAATTTTTAAAGACATATCCAAGCAGAATCAAGAAAAAAAGTATTGTCATCTTGGGCTTTGACTGAGTCTTTAAAATAACTGTTATGGTTGGAATAGAACCAAGATATTATCAAGTAACAGATAAGAATTTACCCACTGACTTTTACTCACCAATTACCAAAAAAGTACACTATTTCCAGGGAAACATGGACTGTATTACCTACTTCTCAGTCAGCACACACTGGCATATAGCTACTGGAACGTTTCTAACTGTAATTAACTCAGAAATCATTGGACTATAAGTCTGAAGTAGAAGAAAACTTCTTTTGAACTCAAAACAAAGAAGTCAAGGTAAAGAGGCATCAAATGATGTTTATTTTGTTGTTATCAAATTAAACAGCCTCTCCAAAGTAATAATACTATTGCAGTTTTAGCCAAAGAAGCGGGAGGGGGGAAAAGAACAAACTTTATACTCCTAATGACTGGGGAAACAACATGCATGTCCTGAAATTCAATTCTAAAATAGAACTTTGCCTGAAAATTACAGGTGGAATTTCCTTCCTTTTATATAAACAAACACAAATAACTCAAAGTGCTCTTCCCCCTAGGTTTTCTTTTCTTTTACGCTTTACCTTTTAAATAAAAAATTACTTTGCTGATACAGCTTCACTATTATAAATAGCTATTAACCAAATAAATTTGCTCTTTTAAAAAAATATACAATGACGGTGTAGTAAGTCTCAGAATTTTTGTATCTCTTCAAGTGGCACACTGACTTCTAGGTATTTAAATAACATTTAAAAAGAAAAGAAAACCCGGTCAGCTATCAATTAGACCATCAGTTTTAAGTTCTCAGTCGTAAAACCAAGACCTGAATTCTAAGTCTGCTAATGCTGTGATCTCCAGAGAGCCACTTCCCTACTGGTCCTCAGTTTCTCATCTGTAACGCAAGGGAGGTAGCTTTGACTCTCTCTGGTCCCCCCCAATTCTCATGGCACCCAGAGACTGGTGGATCTGAGAGGTCAGGGAGAAAAGGCATGCCAAGGGCAGGTCTGCTGGGCCTGGATTTGTACACCTCTCAGGGCAGACCACAGACCACAGGGGGAAGCTAGCCAGCCTGTCTGCAGGCCAGAAGCAAGGAGACCACTAAGTAGGCCCTTCCTGACTGGACTTGGGTCAGCAGAACCCAGCTGTGGGGAGGACCTGGCAACAGGTGGCTGCTGTGGTGTCTGAATCTTAAGTCACTTCAGCAACTCAGATTCTCCAGATTCTAGTTCCTTTCCCCCAGGGCACATCTCCAAACACAAGAGACTCACACACAGGGAGCTAGTTCCCAACTCAAACACTGGTAAGCTACTACCAGCCATGTTGAAATAAAAGGTTGAGCCTATTTCAGAAAGTAGGCATGCAAAGAGCAAGTAACAGGGTCCCAGCCACATGGTTTGTATCCTAATCTAGCCCTGCCCAAAGATCTGCCCGATTGTTCAGTCTTCTAAAGTAGGTAGTTCCTTTCTTGTTCAAGCCACTGTGACTTGGGTGATCTCCTACCTGCCATATAACAAGTCATATCCAAGGACCCCACAACCTGACCTCTGTCTACTTCTCTAGCCTCTTCCTGCAGCCTTTCTTCCCTCTCTCTCAACTCCAAACCTTAATGCCATCTTTCCATTCCCCAAAGGTACCATCACAAAGGAGCCTTCTGGAAACTCCACTCGTCGACTAACCAACTCCTATTCATTCCAATCTTTCCAGGCCTTCCAGAATCCATCTCCACCCCCAAACAGGTTAACATCCCTGACATACTTTCTCCAAACATCTGAAACCTCCTCTCATAACATCTACTGCATAGGAAATTAATTGACTGATATCTCAGACCTAACCTAGTACCTGGCACCAAATAAACATTCAGTATCTGTTTAAGTAATTATGATGACAGGGAGCTCGTCTCCCAAGGCAATCCAATTTAGAACTCTTCCATCAGAAAGTTTTCCTTTATATGACCTGGAAACTGCTTCACCATAACCTTTACACACAAGCACTGACTTTACCTCCTGGAGTTCACTGAATAATTCTAATCCAGACACTGCAAATTGGTGGCCTTTGGCTTGATCAAGCCTGCAGACATGTTTGGTTTGGCCCACAGAGTGTTTTTCTTTTAATGTGAATTAGCTGCCAACATTTTAAGAATCAAGACATTTCATCTAAAAACGAGATATCCCAAAAAACATAGTCACATGGCAAAACCAAACCCACATTGTCGATGGGTAACAATTGAAGGAGCTGAGCAGCACCTACTCCCTCCAGCCCTGGCATGCACCTCTAGTTTACAATAGTCCACACCATTCCCTATTGGCCCACACCTGCCAACCTCACTCATTTGATACAAATGACCCCTTGTTAGATTTAGCAACCCCGGGTGTGATCTAGATCCCATATTTTATTTAGCCTTTCTTTCTATACTGCCTTCACCCATACAAACTGGTTTAGCCTCCCTGGTAAGATGAGCTCTCAGAGGAAAGCACTGGGATGTGCTATACTTCTCCTGCCCTCCCTAGCCTCCAAAGACAAATATGTATATAAGTCAGTCCAGCTTTTCCTCCTTAGCCCTCCTCTCCCTCCTGCTTACAGCTTATCTTGCTTTGTGCCTTTCGGTCCTGCCTCCTCTGGATGGGAAGACATGAATAAGGAGGCATGGTCTCTGCTGCATCAGTCAAATGCATATGCATAGACTGTAAGCCAGCCACTAAGAAAACAAGGAACCTCAGAGCCTCATGGGGAAAGCCAGGCATGAAAATGAGGGCCAGATGGCATGTGTAAGGAAGGAAAATAAGAGTCTCAGAGGAACTTCCCAAAAGAAGCTTGGGCATTATATCTAGAAGGGTGGGGAGGTTGCTGGGCAAAAGATACTAGCTATTTCTAAGACTCTCGGTGACACAGTGATGGTTTTGCTCAGGCACACCACAATAAACCGCAAGTAAATATCCTTCAAATAGTTGTATTTATTTGTGGGCTGCAAATCCTAAATACTAGTGTACAAATATAGTATAAGACATTTAAAATATAGACATTAAATAAGTATGCAATAAAAATCAGATGAAGTTGTGTGATACATGGAATTTGCTCCAAAATAACCTGGGGGAAAGCAAAGAGCAGGTGGATGCAGAGGCAGAAATGAAACCAGCCTTGTTTACTTGGCAAAGTTGATCACTGTTCAAGTTGGGGAACAGGGGCATAGACATGCTTCCCTTATTCTTTTTACTTCTGGGTATTTTTTCAAATCTTTGTAAGAAAGTAAGTGAGTTAATTATGAATAGCAAGTCTAATATTTTCTTTGCAAACCCCAAAGGATGATTTTGCACCACATCCCTGAGGTCTGGTCACCACACTCTGGTAATCACTGGGACAGAGAACAGACCACATTGAAATCCACAGATTCTAAAGATTAGACTTTGGTTTCATTCAGGCTCCGGAGCTACATGTTTGTTGCCTTTCAGGTTTTTGTGCCCTGGCACTAAACAGACTGTTCCGTATTTATGTCCATTTACAGACTGCTCCTATGTTAGACCTTGTGCTAGACACTTACCTTTTAAAATATATTTCCCTCCATTAACCAAACGAAGCATGAAGACATCACTAAAGTTCAGAGCAATAACATGAGTGAAGTTACAACTAGCTGAGTCAAAACTGTTGTCCCTGTTGTTCCCCTGTATTTTGAATTTCAGTGCATTTTTACACCAGGTCCAAGCAGATCCAAAATAAATCCCACAGCACATAATACTAAAATCCCAGAGTTCTGCAAGGTTCCTGTCTGTTCATCCACTTAAGCTCAAGGAAGGAACTCCTCAAGCAGCATCCAGAAATAGCACCAAGTTATAAAGTGTGACATCATCTCCTTCCCCTCCCCCATACTCCTCCAGACTCAAGTATGGTTGGCAGGAAAAACATAAACATAGGCGACAAGGCCAGCTAAGACAGGTATTTGTGGAGAGGAAGTAGAGGAAGTTTACTAAGCACAACAGGGTAGTCCATCAGAAGTCATTCAACATGCTCTTCCCTGGGATCATTTTATCAAGTCCATCTCAGCGTCCTCATCAATGGTCAATTTTTTTTCTACTCCAAATATTCCATTTCAGAAGAGAGCAAGGCAGCAGAGTTGATATGGTACACAGGGCATAGAATCAAACCACATTGTTTGCAAATAGTTATTTTCCTCCCTAAAACATTCTGTATTGCCTAAGAGCACATTCAAATCATCCTAAAACACACTTTTCTGGTATAATGGAAATGACTTAGGGGAAAATACAAACCTTGCCTAATCATAACTGCAAATTTGCAGGCAGTTCTAGAACCACCAAGATGTTTATGTCCAATAACCACAGAAGATCCGACGATGGCCAAAGAAATAAGACATGGGGCCACATGAAGAGGTACAAGACTCACAGCCACCCCCCTATCCAGGTATTTAAGATAAATCAACTCCTTTGTCCTGTGCCACCAAAGGGAATTAGAAATGTCTGATGAACTACGATTTGGTGACCCCTCACGTTTGAGGCTACTGCTTTCAGAACTGGCCTATGTGTGTGGACAGTTGACTGAAAAGGTGGAGAGACGACTGGCTGACTTATGTGACCTCACCAGATGGGCTCAGGCAGCCCTCCTGTATTCCCTGTAATGCCCTGTTCCTTGCACTACCATTGGGCCAAACTGCCGTATTCTAACACTTCTCTGCCTCTCACTAACCCCTATCTATCATAATACTCTGATCTGTCTCCATCATCAGTTGAGAGCTTAAGGACACAGACCAGGCTTTATCCCCATCATATCCCCAAGTCTAATCCAAGGCTCCTTGTAGAGTAGAAGCCCCATCAAAAGTTTGCTTATTGTATGCAGGAATCAACAATGAACTTACAGTGCTGTTCTTGTGCATACAAAGAGGCATCCCCTTTACTTTCAGATGCAGCCACTATTTACAACACTGCTCTATATTCACAGCCAACATCTCACCCCCATTTGAGCCCTGTTCAGTTTCTGAAGTCATCTTTGTCCTGGCTGCTGCACTTCCTTCAATCTGAGTTGAAGCTATAGTTTGTACTTCTGGTTATTTCTTTTGCCCCTATGGGAAGGACAGGTCCCCTTGCAGGCCCCACACAGCAGCTATCTGACCAACCTGCTGGTGTGTCTGCCAAGTTCACAGTGACTATGCCCAGCCCAGCAGAGCTGTGTTACAGCTGGCATCAAGGAGGGCACACTGGCTGTGTGCCAAGCCCTTGCTGTTAGGAAGCCCATATTGTCATATAATGTTAAATGGGCCTTCTAAGTGCCTGGTGAAATGACTCCCAGAGCCAGAAAGGCCTTCTAACAAGCAGGCATTGTAACTTAACTGTTTTACCTGTGCAATCTTACCTCCTCCTCCAGATTATGAACTCCTTAAGAGGCTATACTGGAAGACCTCCTTGGAAATCCCCTAAAGACCTAGCAAAACATTCTCTGTGCAGTGAGCTTTCAATTAGTACTTCTGCATTTATGAACAACCACATCCATCAACATTTCCTGGCCCCAGCCTCACATTAACAGGTGCCTTCACACACTATTTTCATTAAGTGCACAGAGCAGATCTCCAGGAAGAATCATTATCCCCAATTTTGCAGATAAAGATCACCCTTGTAAGTGGCAGACCAGGAGCCCAGGCCTTCAAATACCCAGTGTGGAGTTCTTTCCACTCTGCAATGCTGCTTGATTAAATACTTGTTGCATGAATGAATAAGCATAAACAAGTCTCCCTGGACACAGCCACTCTCTGCTCCCAGATTTCAACACTGATGGCTTCCCTCCACCAGACCCCTGAGGAGACAATGATTAGGTTTTTGACTTTTCCCCATGATGTATGATGTCTGCTGCCAGGGGGGCAGTATTCAGTGACAGCTTTCCCAGGACACTGCAAAATTAGTTGGTGCAAATCATTTAAAGTTTTTTTTTTTAATTTTCCATTACTAAAAAGGAACAAAAAACACAAGTAGGCAGCCTCCATGAGAAAACCTTTCCAAGAAAATCTTTAAGATAAACTGCTTTTCAAACTATCTATCACCAAGTACAAAAACTATGCAACAGGAAAATACAGTGCTGAAAGAAGTCCTGGTTTTTGTTTTAATAAAATTACCCATTGCAAACTCCTGTGAGCAGTATGGGCTGCCACTTGAAATTCTGCAACAGACCTCATTGGAGGGCTACTTCGCAATTTCTCAAAATTAAAAATTATCTTTGGAGAATTTCAGCAGCAGCAGATGCAATTTAAAAGTCTGAAAATAGGCTTTTTACATATAAACTGATGTACAGAAAGTTTCCAGTCAAATAAGATGTCCTGAAAGGTTTGCACTGTGCTCAGAATGCCAAGGTCAAATAAAAGGAGTCAATCCCTTAACTGAAGTCCGACACTATTTTCCTGTAACGAGACATAACCTCTCCCCCAACCCCCTCAGGTCTGCGTATGGACATCTGACCTTGCTCACCTTAATGTCCACATGAGGCTGCCTACCTCTGAACAGCAGGTTAGCTCTACAACTATAAAATCCAACATTCCACAAGGGAGGACTATATAATCTGCACTTTAGGTAACTAAACCCACATAATTTCAGACCCACTGTACAAATCCCAAAGGTTTACAGAGGAAATGTGATGCTTGAAATCTTCGTTCTATGGGCCCAAAGAATCTAACCTGTCTTAGATTTTGCAAGTATCTCCCCGTCCTAAGAAGACTGACGGTCTAACATAACTAAAAAAGAGACTATCCCCAATTTCTCCAGATGGAGCCAAGTGGCAGATCAATGTACAGCTCATGAAGAGGAATTTGAATACAGTATGTGCTTCTCCTTTCAAAAAAGGAGAGAAGCCACTTCACATTTTGCCAGACAAAACCCTGTCCCCAGGAGGCCAGTTTCCACAATGAGGTTGCAAAGGTGTTAGAGGCCAGTTGGGAGGAGATAAAGGGCCATTTGGGCACAAACCCCCCACCGATCAGAGCTTTTTTTTTCCTGAAGTGTCTCCTTTTCAACAGGGAAGTCTTTTAAAACATTTGCTTTGGATCTCTACCTGAATGACAATGTGTTGGGATCCAATTTCACCTTTTGTCAAGGATCGGGTGAGAAATAGTAAACCTGCTGTCAGCATCTTAGGAAAAGCAAGTCCTTAGCTTATATGGGAAGGGGGAAAAAAAACCGTAAGATCCCTTGCCGGCCCTAGTGATGGGGTGAAAGTGACAAATACCTACTAATCTTACAAGCACAGCCCCAAACTGCAACATGTTAAAACATAGTTTCCTTTATTAAAAAAGTTATCTCTACGTAAAAATACAATTGTTTGTGCTCTAAATTGAAACACTCATCAATGGACAAAAAATTTAGTCTTTTCCTAACATTTTAGTTCCTTTTCCTCTAAGTCACTTCATTCCTAAGAACTCTGTCAGCAATCATTAGAAATCAGAAAATGCATATGGAAAAAATTATAACTGAATCTGAACCTGAAAGATCTTGCACAGAAAAGGACAGTTACATGACGTATTTAAAAGCTTGTCTATTATTATGCAAATGAAGAAAATCCGACTCTATTGCACTTCAGGGCGGGGTGTCTGCAAATATAGAATTACCTTTCAGGCAAACTACCCTTTCTTCAACCTCACCTCACTCTTTGAAAAAAAAAAAGTCTAATTTTTCACTACAGAGGAAAAGGTCTGCGCAAATAGCTTTAGTAAAATTATCATCATCCTAGGAGGTGACTGGGAGGCAAAGCGAAGGGGGTAGGGAGTAAGGTTTAAAAAAAAAACACGTCAGAAACCTGAATCCTGAAGTGATTCAAAACACTCTCCCGGTGGGAGATGGAAGGTGGTCCTAAGTAGAATTGAAGTCAGAATCCTATTCCAAGAGCACATTCCTAGAAACTTCACTCTTTCGAAGACCACATTCATCACCAGTATTGTTGTTAGAATGCATAAAAGAATGAGGTCATTTTACAGAAGAATGTTATAGTAAAGGATTCAGACTCGAAATGTCACCTCAATCTCTCCTAATTGAATGGGCCTTTTCGGCCAACTAGATTAAAATAACGATGGGTAGACTCTCCAGGAGGTTGCTGTTTAGAAATGTTCACTACTATTGGTCATTAGTAACATCTTCAGGGTTCCTTATCAGCGGCGGGCAATCTTTTCTGTAAGCCACCTTCCTCCACTGGGGAGGGCCGACCTGGTAATAATCTGGAAAAATGGAACCTTATTCACTGTGTTCCCTTTTTCCTCCCACCAAAGGCATATACAAAACAAAAATCATGCAGTGGGCAGCTCGCAGAACGACAACAGCCAACAGCAGATGCAACAATCAAGTCCTCGGCACAGGACAAGAGTCGGGAATCTACTAGGAATCTACGAGGCCACCCCTCCCCCAATGCACCGGGCGGGGAAAGGGAACGCAGAATCCACTCCGAGGACACTACGCCGGGCCCCGGGTGGCCCTGGAGCAGCTGTGCGCGCCGTGGTGCCGTCCCTCTCCAATCCCATCCACGCTCCTGGGTCTGGGGAACACCAGGAGGTGGTCAAGGGGGTAGGGGGGCCTCAAAAAATCATGCGGACCAGGCGGCGCCGTAGGTCCCGGGATGGGTACACAAAGAGGGAAGGGGAGTTTGCAGGGGTGGCGGGCTGAAAACAAGACTCGAAGGTAATTCGTGCAATTTAAGAAAGGAGATGAGAGGGAACTGGAGAATCCTTGCCGAGATAAAGGAGCTCTGAGTGGGGGTCGAGGGGAGAGTGGGTTCCGTGCAAAGGGCAGGGGTTTCTGCAGAGGAGAAAGAGAGCGGTACCTGAGTGCATGGAAGAGGAACTGGTGTGTTATCGGGGGACGGGGGTGCGGGGTGAGGGTCTGTGCAAAGGACAAAGGTGTCCGCCCGGGGGAAAAGGAGGCGCTGTACATGCCAAAGAGGTCTGTGCATGGTCGAGGGAACCCGTACTGGGAAATGGGACGGGGCTCTGTGCAGAAAAGAAAGGGTGCCCGGCAAGTTAGGGGGCGCAAGGGGGGCCACTTACCTGCATGGTGACGACCCCCAGCTCCTCGGCTGCCAGCCTCCTCATCTGGCTCGCCAGCACTTGCGCCTCTTCCAGGATGGAGAAGTCGGCGTCAGCCACATCACCCAGCAGCCAGCACGCCACCAGGCAGAGCAGCCAGAGGGGCGGCCGCCGCGCCCCGGCCCGGGCCGGCGAGCCCCAGTAGCCGCGGGCCAGGGCGGCCGCCCCAGCCGTCTCCTCGTCCTCCGGCTCGCGGGCCATGCTGCCGCCCCCCACTCCCCGCCGACGGGCTCCAGGCGCCGGGTAGCGGGGAGGGAGCCGCGGGAGGTGCGCCCAGGGCCGGCTCGGCGCACCCCGCAAAACTTTCTTGCCCTTCTGCAGACGCCTGTCCGCGCCGCGGCGGCGGCGGCTCCCAAACTTAGGGGGCGCCCGCTACAGCGCGGGAGCGCTGGCGGCCACCATCGCCGGGCTCCGGCGGCGGGCGGGAGAGGAAGCGGCCACCCGAACGGTCCCCGGGACCCCGGCGCCGGCGCGGCCCCCGCGGCGCGGCGGGCGTCTCGGAGGGCGGAGGCGCCGCACCGGGGGGCGCGGGCCGCGGCACTGACAGTCGGAGCCGCGCGCGGCCGAGCTTTCGCTTCCCTAGAGTCCCAGCGCTGCGAGGCGGAGGCGGCGCGGGCGGGCGGCGGCACCCACGGGGAGGAGCGGCCACCCGGCTGCGAGGCTGGGGCAGCCGCCCGAGCGAGGAGGGAGAGAGGGAGGCTTAAAAAAAAATGTGAAAGCAAGCACGCCAGCGGTGGGGAAAGGGAGGTGTCTGGTGCCACCACACTGCGCTCCGGCTCCGCGCACTTCCCGGCTCGGCCGCCGCCGCGGCTGCGGTGATTTATGGAACGAGGAGAGAGGCGGGGAAAGTCCCCCAGCCTCCCCTCCTCCCTTCCCCTCGCTCCCGCCTCAGAGCCGGCCCCCCGAGGCGCCGGGGGCAGGAGAGCGGGCTCTCTGCTGGGGTGCCAGCCCTGCCGGGGTGGGGTCACTTGGACCTTCGCGCTGCCGGGGACAGCGACGCACCCCGGCTCTCACCGCCTCCGCCAACGCGAGGGACTCCGGGATCCCACTCGATGAACGTTCCACCCACCGAAAGTCCCTTTAAGTTCTAGGACGCTGGCTTTCTGCCTGGCAGAGATTTGGGAGGGAGAGAGCGGCCGTTTATACGGCCACTGATTTTTCTTCCATGTTACTAGCAACAATAGCTAGCACTCGCTGGATCAAGAGATTTCTTTTTTAACCAGCTACTGTGTGCCCTGCACGGTGCTCCGGGGTTTGTATACATTATCCTTTAATCCCCACCACATCCCTATGAGGTATGTGTCTTTATCCCAAATTTTTAGGTAACAAAGACAGGCTTAGAGAGGTAGAATAAATGGCTGGAGGTCACTCGGGGGTTAAGAGGCAGATCCAGAATTTAAGCATAAGTCTGACTCCAAGGCTCTTGCTTTTAAATCCGACACAGTTCTTTCTGTCTCTCTTTGGAGGTGAAACCTCTGATCCCATCAAAAGCAAAAACAAACAAAAAACAAGCCCACAAAATTCGTGAACTGGAGTCGGCCCCACATCTGTTCTCTGAAGCATGAGGAGGCAAGGTTAACCGTCTTATTTGCTCCTGCCTCCTGGCTCAGGCACTCAAGAGAAATCACCTGTTGGAAGCACCTGGAACAGGATGATGGTTGCAGTGGGGGAGGAGATATGGTGAGGCTGCCATTCTTCCTTCCAAGTATTGTGAGGTTGCTGCTTGTGGGGTCCTAGAGAACAGAGCCATGCCTCCAAGGATGAAGGGCTGCCTAGCAGAGGTGGTAGCAGGACTAGACCCTGGATTTAGTGCTCTTTCCCCTTTATAGCAAAACCTATTACTTCTTGACTATATTGTATTAAAAACTCACCTATAAGCTTTCCCTGGCCATTTTTACCTCTTTGTGATTTTATCTATTCTCAGTTTCCCAACTGGTGTTGTCTCCTGTGCATGTTTTCACTATGTGACACTCTGCAGCCTGTCTCAGTGGAGACACGCAGCACCACAGCTTAGGATCTGCAGTGTTTGTTTTGCATTAACTCCCTCATACTGGGACTAAGGTAAGTCCACCCACCTCTCCATCATCCACACTTAGCTTATTACCAAGCACAAAGTAGGTGCTGTGAAAATAAATCTTGAATTAGTAATAGGATTTTTACAGTTCTACATGTTATCTTTTGTCCCCAGGGTTGAATTGACATTTGGTAGAAAGATAACCCTAACTTCTGTTTTTTTATTGTTATGCCATCATGCATGATAGTTAATCAGTGAGACAAAGCATATTAGTCTATATGGTGAGTGGAAGAGAAAAAAAAATAATAGTGGCAGATAAGATTATTAACTTTTTGTATTCTTCAAGGTAACTGTTATCAAAGTTGCTGCACACCTCTAAGCTATCCTTCTGAAACTCCTTCAAAATGGCTTATTATTGTTTGCCCATCCTTTGTACATTGGCATTTGTTGGGGTACTGTTTCTCAGGATTCCAATCCTATGTGCCCTCTTTTCACTTCCAAGGTTCTTTTTGAGAACACTCATGCCTTCTGTTGAACAGTATTTCAATGATCACTAAGACATCAGAGTTTTGCAAACTTCTCAACAAAGCTGTCTCCCTTTTGAGCTGTATTTCCTTTTTTCCAACTGTTTGCTGGCTTCTGTACTAGATATACGTGAACTAAAACTCAGTATTGCTTTCTCTCATTCTCCACTTAAATCTGTACCTGATTACAAATCTGGGTGGATGTCACCCACTCTCCAAGCTAGGTACCTTGCACTCTACGTCCACTCGCACTCTGTATCTCTAGTATATGCCCCCTGCTTTCCTGTATCCCATTGACTGACTTCAGCTCCTCATCACAGCTCACCTGCATTATGACCAAGTCCCATCTCAGGTCTCCAACTAGTCTGTTTTACCCCCATCAAAGTCATCTTTCTAGAAGTCAGACCTGAATTTGTCTCTCAGTAACCTACACATTTCTGATGCCCCATCGCAGAGAAATAAACTTAACAAGGCTCTTTGTGCTCTGGTCTATCTGCCCATGTAGGCTGAGTGAAGCCACTCTGGCCCCCAAATGCCTCACCACCTCCAGAAAACACTTTTGCTGTTTGAAATCTTGAAAGCCTTCCCCATCTCTCCACTTGGCAAGCTCCTATTAAGCTGAGATGACACCCCTGTGAAGCCTTCTTTCACACCACAGAAGTTACTGTTCCTTCTTTCCTGCTCCAAAGCTCTTGGTTCTTCTCTCATCACTTAGTGTTCTCCAGCATTTAACATGCAGCACTGTGGTCATTCATTCAAAAGTCTTGTTTTCTCATTAGGTTCAACAACAACCTGTATGTAGCCTTAGGGTACTCTTAATAAACAGCAAATTCTGGGCTCTACCCCACATTTACTAAAGCAGAACCTCTAGAGGTGGGCTGGGTCCTGGAATATGCAATTTATAGACAACTCCACTCTCCCCAGTGAGTCTTATGAATCACTGTTATACTGCAAACAAACTCCCCAGGATGACAGTTCATTCATCTTGGAGCACTAGCACTGAGCCCAGGGCCTTCATCCAATAGGCTCTCAACATCCAGGAACGGCCACAGGACATGGCCAATGAGGAAAAGTCTCAGAGAAATAAAGTCATATAAAGGTAATTTTCAGATGGTGGTGCAAGAATGCAAACCTGGGTCTTTAAACACTAAGTGGCAAGCTCTGAGCTACGAGTCTGGTGTCAGAGAGAATGTTTACACTTGTATGCAATAGACCCACAAGTTTGTTGCCTGATAAACTACTAATCCTTGATGTCCCCATTCCATGTAAGTGAAATTTTCCCACCATCAACCCCTGCTTAGCACTAGTTGATTGTTTTCCAGAGGGGCAACTGACTGGACCAGGGTAGGCATGTGATGTGAAGGTAGCCAGTCAGTAGCACCTAAGGAATGGCAAAAAGATTATCTAGGACAAGCAAATTTTCATTCTCAGAAATCTTAGGCAGGAAATAAGTACTAAGAGAAAAAAAACATAACTGGTAGTTGAAACTAAAAGGATGTAGAGTCCTGAGAACCATGAGTCCCATAATACATATCTCAAGAATACATAGCTATAATATACAATATATATTTTTATATATAGTTATATATATTGTGTAGCTATTATGCACACACGCACATACGCAAAGACATGTACATATGGCTATATATTCCCTGATCTATATCTATAGTTATATATCTATATGTATCTCCATATGTGCATATGTGTAAGCATACAGCCGTATAGTCCAGTAGCTAAGAGCATAGATCTTGGGATCAGAAAACCTGGGTTTGGATCCCAAGGACTATACTTATTACGTGTTTTCTCTGTAAACTTAACTTCTCTTAACCTCAGTTTCT